>NC_057812.1:464804137-465055067 GCF_018294505.1 Triticum aestivum | reverse complement strand
AGAAAAGGGGTGGGAGGGTGGGAAAAACAAAGGCAACTTGAAACGAGGAACCGACGAATAACTTGAAGAGGAAAAGCACCAGTTGAAATAAGTGAGGAACGAATGCAAAGGCTTCACACGAGTAGGATGGATACTCGATTACGGACTCCGGCTCCGAGAAGAAAAAGGGTGGGCGGGTGGGAAAAGAAACAACTTAGGACGGATAAAACAACGTCGTTGGGAAAGGACTAAGGACTGATCTCGCAAAAGACGAGGATCGAATGACTCCAAGAGAAGTGTGCCGGATGAAAAGAGTTGACATCACAACGAATGAAAACTAACTGCGTGATCCTAAAAAAATTTGAAGGGGGAGAGGAGTAGTTCAAAACACCTACATCAAGATTTTTCACTAGAGCGACGAAAGGGGCTGAGGAGTAAAAAGAATTCCTACTCTCCGATATAACTAGACTCCGAAAAAAGTTTTTCTTCTAGACTCGACATCGGCCAAACTATACGATCAAACAAGGGGGCTCCTATGGTCGGTTGAGGCTTTGATACCAACTTCTCATGCCCAATATGCGACTCTATCCTAAAGGAACTCGAAGGTCCCACCAAGGATAGAACCGCATATTGACACACTTTTGCAAGGTGGATATCATTACATCGTACCATTACATAATAGTTGGGGATACATACAAAAGGCATACAAATGCCACATGAATACATCAACATCATACATGAGAACAACATCCGACTACGGATGAAACACAAACAGAAACTCAAACGACATCCACCCTGCTAGCCTAGGCTGCCAACCAGGAACCTAACCCAAGATCGACGACGAAGAAGAAGAACTCCAAGACAAGTAAACATTGCTCTCATGTCATGATCATCGCATTACCTATACCTGCAACTATTGTTGTAGTAATCTGTGAGCCACGAGGACTTAGCAATCCCATTACCATCGCAATGATCATGATGTGAGAGCGATGTTTACTTGTCTTGGAGTTCTTCTTCTTCTTCGTCGATCTTGGGTTAGGTTCCTGGTCAGCAGCCTGGGCTAGCAGGGTGGATGTCGTTTGAATTTTTGTTTGTGTTTGCTACCTCTTGAGCACTGCGTTGGTTTTCCCTTGAAGAGGAAAGGGTGATGTAGCAAAGTAGTGTAAGTATTTCCCTCAGTTTTTGAGAACCAAGGTATCAATCCAGTAGGAGACTACACACAAGTCCCTCGTACCTGCACAAACAATTAAGAACTTCGCAACCAACGCGATAAAGGGGTTGTCAATCCCTTCACGGTCACTTACGAGAGTGAGATCTGATAGAGATAATAAGATAAATAAATATTTTTGGTATTTTTATGATATAGATTGAAAGTAAAGATTGCAAAGTAAAATAGATTGAAAACTTGTACGATAAAAGATAGACCCGGGGGCCATAGGTTTCACTAGAGGCTTCTCTCAAGATAGCATAAGTTTTACGGTGGGTGAACGAATTACTGTCGAGCAATTGATAGAAAAGTGAATAATTATGAGAATATCTAGGCATGATCATGTATATAGGCATCACGTCCACGACAAGTAGACCGAAACGATTTTGCATCTACTACTATTACTCCACACATCGACCGCTATCCAGCATGCATCTAGAGTATTAAGTTCATAAGAACAGAGTAACGCATTAGGCAAGATGACATGATGTAGAGGGATAAACTCAAGCCATATGATATAAACCCAATCTTTTTATCCTCGATGACAACAATACAATATGTGCCTTGCTGCCCCTATTGTCACTGGGAAAGGACGCCGCAAGATTGAACCCAAAGCTAAGCACTTCTCCCATTGCAAGAAAGATCAATCTAGTAGGCCAAACCAAACTGATAATTCGAAGAGACTTGCAAAGATAAAAAATCATACATAAAAGAATTCAGAGGAGAATCAAATATTGTTCATAGATAGACTTGATCATAAATCCACAATTCATCGAATCTCGACAAATACACCACAAAAAGAGTTACATCAAATAGATCTCAACATTAGTCATAAAGAACTCACGTACTTATTGCAAAAATATATTAGTTATTGAAACAAAGTACTACGCGCATGCTCCTAGGGGGATAGATTGGTAGGAAAAGACCATCGCTCGTCCCGGACCGCCACTCATAAGGAAGACAGTCAATAAATAAACCATGCTCCGACTTCATCACATAACGGTTCACCATATGTGCATGCTACGGGAATCACAAACTTTAGAACAAGTATTTCTCAAATTCACAACTACTCAACTAGCATGACTCTAATATCACCATCTTCATATCTCAAAACAATCATCAAGTATAAAACTTCTCATAGTATTCAATGCACTTTTTATGATAGTTTTTATTATACCCATCTTGGATGCCTATCATATTAGGACTAATTTTATAACCAAGGAAAACTACCATGCTGTTCTAAAGGAATCTCAAAATAATATAAGTGAAGCATGAGCGATCAATAATTTCTATAAAATAAAACCACCACCGTGCTCTAAAAAGATATAAGTGAAGCACTAGAGCAAAATTATCTAGCTCAAAAGATATAAGTGAAGCACATAGAGTATTCTAATAAATTCCGATTCATGTGTGTCTCTCTCAAAAGGTGTGTACAGCAAGGATGATTGTGGCAAACTAAAAAATAAAGACTCAAATCATACAAGGCGCTCCAAGCAAAACACATATCATGTGGTGAATAAAAATATAGCCTCAAGTAAAGTTACCGATAGAAGAAGACGAAAGAGGGGGTGCCTTCCGGGGCATCCCCAAGCTTAGGATTTTGGTTGTCCTTGAATTTTACCTTGGGGTGCCTTGGGCTTCCCCAAGCTTAGGCTCTTTCCACTCCTTATTCCATAATTCATCAAGTATTTACCCAAAACTTGAAAACTTCACAACACAAAATTTAGACAGAAAATCTCATGAGCTCCGTTAGTATAAGAAAACAAAACACCACTTGAAGTTACTGTAATGAACTCACTATTTATTTATATTGATTTTAAACCTACTGTATTCCAACTTCTCATACCCTCCGATACTACTCATAGATTCATCAAAATAAGCAAACAACACACGAAAAACAGAATTTGTCAAAAACAGAACAGTCTGTAGTAATCTGTATCAAACGTATACTTTTGAAACCCGAAAAAATCTAAAATAAATTGCTGGACGTGAGTAATTTATCTATTAATCATATGCAAAAATAATAAACTAAATATCACTCTCCAGTAAAAAATGGCAGCTAATCTCGTGAGCGCTAAAGTTTCTGTTTTTTACAGCAAGATCGCAAAGACTTTCCCCAAGTCTTCCCAAAGGTTCTACTTGGCACAAACACTAATTAAAAGCATAAAACCACATCTAAACAGAGGCTAGATGAATTATTTAATACTAAACATAATAAAAAATCAAGGAACAAAAATAAAATTAGGTTTCCTCCCAACAAGCGCTATCGTTTAACGCCCCTTGCTAGGCATAAAAGCAAGAATAGATCTAGGTATTGTCATCTTTGGTATGCAATCCATAGGTGGCTCTCATAATAGATTTGTAAGGTAATTTAATTTTATTTCTAGGAAAGTGATCCATGCCCTTCCTTAACGTAAATTGGAATCTAATATTCCCTTCTTTCATATCAATAATTGCACCAATCGTTCTAAGGAAAGGTCTACCAAGAATAATAGGACATGTAGGATTGCAATCTATGTCAAGAACAATAAAATCTACGGGCACATAATTCCTATTTGCAACAATAATAACATCATTAATTCTTCCCATAGGTTTATTAATAGTGGAATCCGCAAGATGCAAATTTAAAGAACAATCATCAAAATCACGGAAACCTAACACATCACATAAAGTTTTTGGAATCGTGGAAACATTAACACCCAAATCACATAAAGCATAGCATTCATGATCTTTAATTTTAATTTTAATAGTAGGTTCCCACTCATCATAAAGTTTTCTAGGGATAGAAACTTCTAATTCAAGCTTTTCTTCATAAGATTGCATTAAAGCATCAACGATATGTTTGGTAAAAAGTTTTATTTTGATTATAAGCATGCGGAGAATTTAGCACGGATTGCAACAAGGAAATACAATCTATAAAAGAGCAATTATCATAATTAAATTCCTTGAAATCCAAAATAGTGGGTTCATTGCTATGTAAAGTTTTGACCTCTCCAATCCCACTTTTATTAATTTTTGCATCAAGATCTAAAAACTCTGAATCATTGGGACGCCTTCTAACTAAAGTTGACTCATCTCTAGTCCCATCATTATCAAGATTCATATTGCAAAACAAAGATTTAATAGGAGACACATCAATCACTTTTAGATCTTCATCCTTATTGTTATCAAAACTAGAAGAACACGCTTTTACAAACCAATCTTTCTTAGCACGCATCCTAGCGGTTCTTTCTTTGCACTCATCAATGGAAATTCTCATGGCTTTGAGAGACTCATTGATATCATGCTTAGGTGGAATAGATCTAAGTTTCAAAGAATCAACATCAAGAGAAATTATATCTACGTTCCTAGCCAACTCATCAATCTTAGACAATTTTTCATCAATCAAAGCATTGAAATTCTTTTGTGAACTAATAAATTCTTTAATACTAGATTCAAAATCAGAGGGCATCTTATTATAATTTCCATAAGAATTATTGTAGGAATTACCATAATTATTAGAGGAATTACTAGGAAACGGCCTAGGATTAAAATTACCTCTATACGCATTATTACCAAAATTGTTCCTACCAACAAAATTCAGATCCATAGATTCATTATTATTCTCAATCAAGGTAGACAAAGGCATATCATTAGGATCAGAAGAAACACCCTTATTAGCAAACAATTTCATAAGTTCATCCATCTTTCCACTCAAAACATTGATTTCTTCTATAGCATGAACGTTTTTACTAGTAGATCTTTCGGTGTGCCATTGAGAATAATTAACCATAATATTATCTAGGAGTTTGGTAGCTTCTCCTAAAGTGATTTCCATAAAAGTGCCTCCCACGGCCGAATCTAACAGATTTCTAGAAGCAAAATTCAATCCAGCATAATTTTTTTGTATGATCATCCTTAAATTCAAACCATGAGTAGGGCAATTGCGAATCATCAATTTCATCCTCTCCCAAGATTATGCAACATGCTCATGATTTAGTTGCTTAAAATTCATAATATCGTTTCTAAGAGAGATGATCTTAGCGGAAGGAAAATACTTAGAGATAAAAGCATCTTTGCACTTATTCCATGAATCAATGCTATTTTTAGGCAAAGAAGAAAACCAAGTTTTAGCACGATCTCTAAGCGAAAACGGGAATAGCTTCAATTTAACAATATCATTATCCACATCTTTCTTCTTTTGCATATCACACAAATCAACAAAGTCGTTTAAATGGGTAGCGGCATCTTCACTAGGAAGGCCAGAAAACAGATCTTTCATGACAAGATTCAGCAAAGCAGTATTAATCTCACAAGATTCAACATCGGTAATAGGAGCAATCGGAGTGCTAATAAAATCATTATTGTTGGTATTGAAAAAGTCACACAATTTAGAATTATCTTGAGCCATCGTGATAAACAATCCAACACACAAGCACACAAGAAGCAAGCGAAAAGAGGCGAACGGAAAAAGGGCGAACGGAAAAGAGGGCGAATAAAACGGCAAGGGTGAAGTGGGGGAGAGGTAAACGAGAGGCAAATGGAAAATAATGTAATGCGAAGGATAAGAGTTTGTGATGGGTACTTGGTATGTCTTGACTTGTGCGTAAACCTCCCCGGCAACGGCGCAAAAAAAATCCTTCTTGCTACCTCTTGAGCACTGCGTTGGTTTTCCATTGAAGAGGAAAGGGTGATGCAGGAAAAGTAGCGTAAGTATTTCCCTCAGTTTTTGAGAACCAAGGTATCAATCCAGAAGGAGACTACACGCAAGTCCCTCATACCTGCACAAAGAATTAAGAACTTCGCAAACAATGCGATAAAGGGGTTGTCAATCCCTTCACGGTCACTTACGTGAGTGAGATATGATAGAGATGATAAGATAAATAAATATTTTTGGTATTTTTATGATATAGATTGAAAGTAAATATTACAAAGTAAACTATATTGAAAACTTGTATGATAAACGATAGACCCGGGGGCCATAGGTTTCACTAGAGGCTTCTCTCAAGATAGCATAAGTTTTACGGTGGGTGAACGAATTACTGTCGAGCAATTGATAGAAAACTAAATAATTATGAGAATACTAGGGATGATCATGTATATAGGCATCACGTCCGCGATAGGTAGACCGAAACGATTCTGCATCTACTACTATTACTCCACACATCGACCGCTATCCAGCATGCATCTAGAGTATTAAGTTCATAAGAACAGAGTAACGCATTAGGCAAGATGACATGACGTAGAGGGATAAACTCAAGCAATATGATATAAACCCCATCTTTTTAACCTCGATGGAAATAATACAATACATATCTTGCTGCCCCTACTGTCACTGGAAAAGGACACCGCAAGATTGAACCCAAAGCTAAGCACTTCCCCCATTGCAAGAAATATCAATCTAGTAGGCCAAACCAAACTGATAATTCGAAGAGACTTGCAAAGATAACAAATCATACATAAAAGAATTCAGAGGAGAATCAAATATTGTTCATAGATAGACTTGATCATAAACCCACAATTCATCGGATCTCGACAAATAGACGCAAAAAAAGTTACATCAAATAGATCTCCAAGAAGATCGAGGAGAACTTTGTATTGAGAATCAAAGAGAGAGAAGAAGCCATCTAGCTAATAACTACGAACCCAAAGGTCTATGGTAAACTACTCACACATCATCGGAGAGGCTATGGTGTTGATGTAGAAGCCCTCCGTGATCGATTCCCCCTCCGGCGGAGCTCCGGAAAAGGTCCCCAGATGGGATCTCATGGGTACATAAGGTTGCGGCGGTGGAAATAGGGTTTCGTGGTGCTCCTGGATGTTTTCGGGGTATATGGATATATATAGGAGGGAGAAGTATGTCGGTGGAGCTACGAGGGGCCCACGAGGGTGGGGGCTGTCTAGGGGGTTGGCGTGCCTCCCTGCCTCGTGGCCTCTTCGTTGATTTCTTGATGTCTACTCTAAGTCCCCTGGATAACGTTTGTTCCAAAAATAACTCTCCCGAAGTTTTCGTTCTGTTTGGATTCCGTTTGATATTCCTTTTCCGCGAAACACTGAAATAGACAAAAAACAACAATTTGCACTGGGCCTTGGGTTAGTAGGTTAGTCCCAAAAAGAATATAAAAGTGTAAAATAAAGCCCATTAACATCCAAAACAGATAATATAATAGCATGGAACAATCAAAAATTATAGATACGTTGGAGACGTATCAGTGTTTCATCCGTAGTCGGATGTTCTTCTCATGTATGATGTTGATGTGTTCATGTGGCATTTGTATGCCTTTTGTATGTATCCCCAACTATTATGTAATGGCACGATGTAATGATATCCACCTTGCAAAAGCGTGTCAATATGCGGTTATATCCTTGGTGGGACCTTCGAATTCCTTTAGGATAGAGTCGCATATTGGGCGGGACAACTATTTACACGGGAAAGGTCCCAACAAGCAAAATAAGAACAAGGAAATATTTTTGGGTTTTCTTTTTAGTATTACTACTAAGCATGCATAGAAAGTAAATTACTTATACGTCTCCAATGTATCTATAATTTTTTATTGTTCCATGCTATTATATTATCTGTTTTGGATATTAATGGGATTTATTTTACACTTTTATATTATTTTTGGGACTAACCTATTAACCGGAGGCCCAGTCCAAATTGCTATTTTTTTTGCCTATTTCAGTGCTTCATAGAAAAGGAATGTCAAATGGACTCCAAACGGAATGAAACCTTCGGGAACGTGATTTTTGGAAAAAACGTGATGCAGAGGACTTGGAGTGGACATCAAGCAATCAACGAGGTGGCCACGAGGCAGGGGGCGCGCCTACCCCCTGGGCACGCCCTCCCCCCTCGTGGGCCCCTCGTTGCTCCACCGACCTACTTCTTCCTCCTATATATGTTCACATACCCCGCAAACATCCAGGAGCACCACGAAACCAAATTTCCACCGCCACAACCTTCTGTACCCAAGAGATCCCATCTTGGGGCCTTTTCTGGAGCTCCGCCGGAGGGGGCATTGATCACGGAGGGCCTCTACATCAACTTCATGGCCCCTCCGATGATGTGTGGGTAGTTTACCTCAGACCTTCGGGTCCATAGCTAGTAGCTAGATGGCTTGTTCTCTCTCTTTGGATCTCACTACAAAGTTCTCCTCGATCCTCTTGGAGATATATTCGATAATCTTCTTTTGCGGTGTGTTTGTCGAGATCCGATGAATTGTGGGTTTATGATCCAGATTATCTATGAACAATATTTGAATCTCCTCTGAATTCTTTTATGTATGATTGGTTATCTTTGCAAGTCTCTTTAAATTATCAGTTTGGTTTGGCCTACTAGAGTGATCCTTCTTGCAATGGGAGAAATGCTTAGCTTTGGGTTCAATCTTGCGATGCTTGATCCCAGTGACAGAAAGGGAAACGATATGCATTGTATTGTTGCCATCGAGGATAAAAAGATGGGGTTTACATCATGTCATCTTGCTTAAGGTGTTACTCTGTTCTTATGAACTTAATACTCTAGATGCATGCTGGATAGCGGTTGATGTGTGGAGTAATAGTAGTAGATGCATGCAGGAGTCGGTCTACTTGTCACAGACGTGATGCCTATATACATGATCATACCTAGATATTCTCATAATTATTCGATTTTCTATCAATTGCTCGACAGTAGTTTGTTCACCCACTGTAATACTTATGCTATCTTGAGAGAAGCCACTAGTGAAACCTATGACCCCCGGGTCTATTTTCCATCATACAAGTTTCCAATATATTTTATTTTGCAATCTTTACTTTCAATCTATATCATAAAAATACCAAAAATACTTATCTTATAATTATCATCTCTATCAGATCTCACACTTGCAAGTGGCCGTGAAGGGACTGACAACCCCTTTATCGCGTTGGTTGCGAGGTTCTTATTTGTATGTGCAGGTACGAGGTGACTCGCGCGTGGTCTTCTACTGGATTGATACCTTGGTTCTCAAAAACTGAGGGAAATACTTGCGTTGCTTTACTGCACCACCCTTTCCTCTTCAAGGGAAAACCAAGGCAGTGTTGAAGAGGTAGCAAGAAGGATTTCTGGTGCCGTTGCCGGGGAGATCTACTCCAAGTCAAGACATACCAAGTACCCATCACAACTTTTAGCCTTCGCATTACATTATTTGCAATTTGCCTCTCATTTTCCTCTCCCCCACTTCACCCTTGCCGTTTTATTTGCCCTCTTTTCTGTTCGCCCTTTTTCTGTTTGCTTTAATGTCTTACTTGGCTCATTTTGTCGTTTGGTTGGAATAGTTGTTTATTTATTGCTAAACAGAGAACCTAAGATGTATGGATCCTCATCTGCTTGCTAATCTTTTTAAGAGATCCAATTATGATGAACCAATTGCTAGTGAGTTTTGTGCACTAGATTATCTTTATGAAGTTTTGCTTGAAATTCGTGAATCTAAAAATTGTGATGAAGTACTTTATGGAGTGATTCACAATGGATCTTTGAGTAGAAAGCATGATTGCAATGATGATAGTATAAATTCTATTAATGTCAATTGTGCTTATAATATGCAAAACCGTAAGCTTGGGGATGCTAGTTTTGCTATGTCTACTACTTGTTGCAATGATCATGATTGGGGTGATTCTTCTTATGACCTTGAAAACTTATTTAAGCCACATGATGAATATGAGATTGATTATAATGTTTGCAATAATATTGAAAGTGGGTTTGGAAGAGTGTCAACTTTAGATCCCACATATTTGGAGAATGTTCAATCTTATGAAGTTTTTGATAAAAGTGGCTTTGGAGAGGTCATCACTTTAGTTAATGTTATCCCACTATTTTGGAAGAGTGTCAACTTTGCATACATGTGGATCTTGTTAAGAATATGTTTTGTGATAGCTATATTGTTGAATTTTCTTATGATCATACATGTAATTATTATGAGAGAGGAAAATATGGTTGTAGAAATTTTCATGTTACTAAATTACCTCTCGTTATGTTGAGATTGCTATTGTTTCTTTCCGCTTCCTTGCATATGCTAGTTTTTGCTTGCCTTGATAATTTGTTTGCCTATAAGATGCCTATGCATAGGAAGTATGTTAGACTTAGATGTGCTTGTTATATGTTTTATGATGCTCTCTTTGTGCTTCAATTCTTGTCTTTCATGTGAGCATCGTTGAAATCTTATGCCTAGCTAAAAGGCTTTAAAAGAAAAGCGCTTGTTGGGAGACAACCTAATATTTTTCCTTTCTTTTATTCAATAAATAATTTATCTAGACTCTGTTTTGGTTGTGTTTTTTGTGTTTAATTAGTGTTTGTGCCAAGTAGAACCGTTGGGAAGACTTGGGGAAAGTCCTTTTGATCTTGCTGTAAAAAACAGAAACTTTAGCACTCACAAGAATTGCTGCCATTTTTTATTGGAGAGTGCTATTTAGTTAATTATTTTTGCAGATGATTTATAGATAAATTACTCACGTCCAGAAATTTATTTTATAATTTTTGGTGTTCCAGAAGTGGTCGAAACCTACAGATTACTACAGACTGTTCTGTTTTTGACAGATTCTGTTTTTCGTGTGTTGTTTGCTTATTTTGATGAATCTATGGCTAGTAATAGAGTTTATGAACCATATAAAAGTTGGAATACAGTAGGATTAACACCAATATAAATCAGGTATGAGTTCATTACAGTACCTGGAAGTGGTGGTTTGTTTTCTTTTACTAACGGAGCTCACGGAGATTTTCTTTTAAGTTTTGTGTTGTGAAGTTGTCAAGTTTTGGGTAAGGATTTGATGGATTATGGAACAAGGAGTGACAAGAGCCTAAGCTTGGGAATTCCCAAGTCACCCCAAAGTAAAATCCAAGGACACCAAAAAGCCTAAGCTTGGAGATGCCCCGGAAGGCATCCCCTCTTTCGTCTTCGTCTATTGATAACTTTACTTTGAGCTATATTTTTATTCGCCACATGATATGTGTTTTGCTTCGAGCGTCTTGTATGATTTGAGTCTTTGCTTTCTAGTTTACCACAATCATCCTTGCTGTACACACTTTTTTGGAGAGACACACATGAATTGGAATTTATTAGAATACTCTATGTGCTTCACTTATATCTTTTGAGCTATATAGTTTTTTGCTCTAGTGCTTCGCTTATATCTTTTAGAGCACGACGGTGGTTTTATTTTATAGAAATAATTGATCTCTCATGCTTCACTTATATAATTTTGAGAGTCCTTTAGAACAGCATGGTAATTCACTTTGGTTATAAATTTTAAATGCTAAGAGAAGTTGGATGCTTGATAGATGGTTTTGAGATATAAAGGTGGTAATATTAGAAGTGTGCTAGTTGAGTAATTGTGAAATTAATGAATACTTGTGTTGAAGTTGGCAAGTCCCGTAGCATACACGTATGGTGAACGTTATGTGACAAATTTGAAGCATGGGGTGTTCTTTGATTGTTTTCCTTATGATTGGCGGTCGGGGACGAGCGATGGTCTTTTCCTACCAATCTATCCCCCTAGGAGCATGCGTGTAGTGCTTGGTTTTGATGACTTGTAGATTTTTGCAATAAGTATGTGAGTTCTTTATGACTAATGTCGAGTCCATGGATTATACGCACTCTCACCCTTCCACCATTGCTAGCCTCTTCGGTACCGTGCATTGCCCTTTCTCACCTTGAGAGTTGGTGCAAACTTCGCTGGTGCATCCAAACCCCGTGATATGATACGCTCTATCACACATAAGCCTCCTTATATCTTCCTCAAAACAGCCACCATACCTACCTATTATGGCTTTCCATAGCCATTCCGAGATATATTGCCATGCAACTTTCCACCGTTCCATTTATTATGACACGCATCATCATTGTCATATTGCTTTGCATGATCATGTAGTTGACATCGTATTTGTGGCAAAGCCACCGTTCATAATTTTTTCATACGTGTCACTCTTGATTCATTGCAATCCCGGTACACCGCCTGAGGCATTCACATAGAGTCATATTTTTTTCTAAGTATTGAGTTGTAATTCTTGAGTTGTAAGAAAATAAAAGTGTGATGAGCATCATTAGAGCATTGTCCCATGTGAGGAAAGGATGATGGAGACTATGATTCCCCATAAGTCGGGATGAGACTCCGGACGAAAAAAGAAAAAAAGAAAGAAAAGAGGCCAAAAAAGGCCCAAATAAAAAAATATGAGAGAAAAAGAGAGAAGGGACAATGTTACTATCCTTTTCCCACACGTGTGCTTCAAAGTAGCACCATGATCTTCATGATAGAGAGTCTCTTATTTTGTCACTTTCATATACTAGTGGGAATTTTTCATTATAGAACTTGGCTTGTATATTCCAATGATGGGCTTCCTCAAATGCCCTAGGTCTTCGTGAGCAAGCGAGTTGGATGCACACCCACTTAGTTTCTTTGATGAGCTTTCATATATTTATAGCTCTAGTGCATCTGTTGCATGGCAATCCCTACTCCTTGCATTGACATCAATCGGTGGGCATCTCCATAGCCCATGGATTAGCCGCGTCAATGTGAGACTTTCTCCCTTTTTGTCTTCTAACACAACCTCAATCATCATATTCTATTCCACCCATAGTGTTATGTCCATGGATCGCGCTCATATATTGCGTAAAAGTTGAAAGAGTTTGAAAAGGCTAAGTATGAAACAATTGCTTGGCTTGTCATCGGGGTTGTGCATGATGAAAGCATTTTGTGTGACGAAAATGAAGCATGTCCAAACTATATGACTTTGTAGGGATAAGTTTTCTTTGGCTATGGTATTTTGATAAGACATAATTGCTTGATTACCATACTTGGAGTATTACTATTTTTATGTCAACAATAAACTTTTATCTTGAATCTTTCGGATCTGAACATTCATGCCACAATAGAGAAAAATACATTAAAGAATATTCTAGAAAGCATTCTGCTACCTCTTGAGCACTGTGTTGGTTTTCCCTTGAAGAGGAAAGGGTGATGCAGCAAAGTAGCGTAAGTATTTCCCTCAGTTTTTGAGAACCAAGGTATCAATCCAGTAAGAGGCTACGCGCTAGTCCCTCGCACCTGCACAAACAAATAAATCCTCGCAACCAACGCGATAAGGGGTTGTCAATCCCTACACGGTCACTTACGAGAGTGAGATCTGATAGATATGATAAGATAATATTTTTGGTATTTTTATGATAAAGATGCAAAGTAAAATAAAAGCAATGAAAATAACTAAGTATTGGAAGATTAATATGATGAAGATAGACCCGGGGCCCATAGGTTTCACTACTGACTTCTCTCAAGAGCATAAGTATTTTACGGTGGGTGAACAAATTACTGTTGATCAATTGACAAAATTGAGCATAGTTATGAGAATATCTAGGTATGATCATGTATATAGGCATCACGTCCAAGACAAGTAGACCGACTCCTGCCTGCATCTACTACTATTACTCCACACATCGACCGCTATCCAGCATGCATCTAGAGTATTAAGTTCGAGAGAACAGAGTAACGCTTTAAACAACATGACATGATGTACAGGGATAAATTCATGCAATATGATAAAAAAACATCTTGTTATCCACGATGGCAACAATACAATACGTGCCTTGCTGCCCCTACTGTCACTGGAAAAGGACACCGCAAGATTGAACCCAAAGCTAAGCACTTCTCCCATTGCAAGAAAGATCAATCTAGTAGGCCAAACCAAACTGATAATTCAAAGAGACTTGCAAAGATAACCAATCATACATAAAAGAATTCAGATAAGTTTCAAATATTGTTGATAGATAAACTTGATCATAAACCCACAATTCATCGGTCTCAACAAACACACCGCAAAAGAAGATTACATCGAATAGATCTCCACAAGAGAGGGGGAGAACTTTGTATTGAGATCCAAAAAGAGAGAAGAAGCCATATAGCTAATAACTATGGACCCGAAGGTCTGAGGTAAACTACTCACACTTCATCGGAGAGGCTATGGTGTTGATGTAGAAGCCCTCCGTGATCGATGCCCCCTCCGGCGGAGCTCCGGAACAAGCCCCAAGATGGGATCTCGTGGATACAGAAAGTTACGGCGGTGGAATTAGGGTTTTTGCTCTGTATCTGATCGTTTGGGGGTATGTAGGTATATATAGGAGGAAGGAGTACATCGGTGGAGCAACAGGGGGGCACGAGGGTGGAGGGCGCTCCTGTGGGGTAGGCGCGCCCCCTACCTCGTGGCCTCCCTGTTGGTTGCTTGACGTAGGGTCCAAGTCTCCTGGATCTTGTTCGTTCCAAAAATCACGTTCCCGAAGGTTTCATTCTGTTTGGACTCCGTTTGATATTGCTTTTCTTCGAAACCCTAAAATAGGCACAAAAAACAGCAATTGGGCTGGGCCTCCGGTTAATAGGTTAGTCCCAAAAATAATATAAAAGTGGATAATAAAGCCCAATAATGTCCAAAACAGGAGATAATATAGCATGGAGCAGTCAAAAATTATAGATACATTGGAGACGTATCAAGCATCCCCAAGCTTAATTCCTACTCGTCCTCGAGTAGGTAAATGATAAAAACAGAATTTTTGATGTGGAATGCTACTTGGCATAATTTCAATGTAATTCTTCTTAATTGTGGTATGAATATTCAGATCCGAAAGATTCAAGACAAAAATTTAATATTAACATAGAAATAATAATACTTCAAGCATACTAACTAAGTAATTATGTCTTCTCAAAATAACATGGCCAAAGAAAGTTATCCCTACAAAATCATATAGTCTGGCTATGCTCTATCTTCACCACACAAAGTATTTAAATCATGCACAACCCCGATGACAAGCCAAGCAATTGTTTCATACTTTTGATGTTCTCAAACTTTTTCAATCTTCACGCAATACATGAGCGTGAGCCATGGACATGTCACTATAGGTGGAATAGAATGGTGGTTGTGGAGAAGACAAAAAGGAGAAGATAGTCTCACATCAACTAGGCGTATCAACGGGCTATGGAGATGCCCATTAATAGATATCAATGTGAGTGAGTAGGGATTGCCATGCAACGGATGCACTAGAGCTATAAGTATATGAAAGCTCAACAAAAGAAACTAAGTGGGTGTGCATCCAACTTGCTTGCTCACGAAGACCTAGTGCATTTTGAGGAAGCCCATCATTGGAATATACAAGCCAAGTTCTATAATGAAAAATTCCCACTAGTATATGAAAGTGATATCATAAGAGACTCTCTATATGAAGAACATGGTGCTACTTTGAAGCACAAGTGTGGAAAAGGATAGTAGCATTGCCCTTCTCTCTTTTTCTCTCATCAATTTTTTTGGTCCTTCTTTTTTATAGCCTTTCTCTTTTCTTCGTCTAGAGTCTCATCCCGACTTGTGGGGGAATCATAGTCTCCATCTTCCTTTCCTCACTTGGGACAATGCTCTAATAATGATGATCATCACACTTTTATTTACTTACAACTCAACAATTACAACTCGATACTTAGAACAAAATATGACTCTATGTGAATGCCTCCGGCGGTGTACTGGGATATGCAATGAATCAAGAGTGACATGTATGAAAGAATTATGAACGGTGTCTTTGCCACAAATACAATGTCAACTACATGATCATGCAAAGCAATATGACAATGATGGAGCGTGTCATAGTAAACAGAACGGTGGAAAGTTGCATGGCAATATATCTCGGAATGGCTATGGAAATGCCATAATAGGTAGGTATGGTGGATGTTTTGAGGAAGGTATATGGTGGGTGTATGATACCGGCGAAAGGTGCGCGGTATTAGAGAGGCTAGCAATGGTGGAAGGGTGAGAGTGTGTATGATCCATGGACACAACATTAGTCATAAAGAACTCATATGCTTATTGCAAAAAATCTACAAGTTATCAAAGCAAAGTATTACCCGCATGCTCCTAGGGGGATAGATTGGTAGGAAAAGACCATCGCTCGTCCCCGACCGCCACTCATAAGGAAGACAATCAATAAATAAATCATGCTCCGACTTCATCACATAACGATTCACCATACGTGCATGCTACGTGAATCACAAACTTTAACACAAGTATTTCTCAAATTCACAACTACTCAACTAGCATGACTCTAATATCACCATCTCCATATCTCAAAACAATTATCAAGTATCAAACCTCTCTTAGTATTCAACACACTCATAAGATAATTTTATTATTAATCTTGTATACCTAGCATATTAGGATTATTTAAGCAAATTACCATGATATTTAAGACTCTCAAAAAAATCTAAGTGAAGCATGAGAGATCAATAGTTTCTATAAAACAAATCCACCAACGCGCTCTAAAAGATATAAGTGAAGCACTAGAGCAAAAACTATATAACACAAAAGATATAAGTGAAGCACATAGAGTATTCTAATAATTTCCGAATCATGTGTGTCTCTCTCAAAAGGTGTGTACAGCAAATATGATTGTGGAAAACTAAAAAATAAAGACTCAAATCATACAAGACGCTCCAAGCAAAACACATATCATGTGGTGAATAAAAATATAGCTCCAAGTAAAGTTACCGATAGAAGTAGACGAAAGAGGGGATGCCTTACGGGGCATCCCCAAGCTTTGGCTTTTAGGTGTCCTTAGATTAACTTGGGGGTGCCATGGGCATCCACAATCTTAGGCTCTTGCCACTCCTTGTTCCATAATCCATCAAATCTTTACCCAAAACTTGAAAACTTCACAACACAAAACTTAAAGTAGAAAATCTCGTGAGCTCCGTTAGCGAAAGAAAACAAAATACCACTTCAAGGTACTGTAATGAACTCATTCTTTATTTATATTGGTGTTAAACCTACTGTATTCCAACTTCTATATGGTTTATAAACTATTTTACTAGCCATAGATTCATCAAAATAAGCAAACAACACACGAAAAACAGAATCTGTCAAAAACAGAACAGTCTGTAGTAATCTGTGGCTAGTGCAAGATCTGGAACCCCAAAAATTCTAAAATAAATTGCTTGACGTGAGAAATTTATCTATGAATCATCTTCAAAAATAATTAACTAAATATTACTTTCAAAATAAAAATGGCAGAAGTTCTCGTGAGTGCTGAAGTTTCTGTTTTTTACAGCAAGATTAACAAGACTTTCCCCAAGTCTTCCCAACGGTTCTACTTGGCACAAACACTAATTAAACAAAAAAACACAAAAAAACAGAGGCTAGATAAATTATTTATTACTAAACAGGATCAAAAAGCAAGGAATAAAAATAAAATTGGGTTGCCTCCCAGCAAGCGCTCTCGTTTAACGGCCCTAGCTAGGCATAAAAAGCAAGGATAGATCTAGGTATTGCCATCTTTAGTTTTAGGGAAGAAAAGAGCAAACTTGCTATCTATGGAATTAATCTTTCTATTTTGATAAAGCACATGGCTATTAATGGTAGAAGAAATATTAAGTATGTTATGGAAATTTGTATCTAAGCTAGCCTTCATCTCTTTGATAGATTCGTTTTGGTAAGAGAGCAAAAGAGATGTAGATTCAACTTTCTCATTCATGGGGTGCCGAAATATGGTTTTCATCTTCTCATAAGTGTCTACGACATCCACTTCAAGAAAGCCTTCTTCAAAAATAGAATCTAAGACATGCTTAAAAGAAGAAGGAAGGGCAATATAAAAGCTTTTTAAGTAAATTTCAATTTGGTATTGAGGCACATAGCTAGCCCTGATCCTTAATAGTCCATACCAAGCATCTTTCAAAGATTCATCAAGTAAATAACGAAAAATTCTGGAATCATCTTCATCAAAATTATTAAGATTCTCATTGATAACTCCGATAGGTTTTTCCATAGTATCCTTATTTATGAGCTTAGCAAGAATAGAAGGGTTGTCCAAAGTACTAAAACTCACGAAAGAACGCCTAACCCTTTTTGATTCAGACATGGCGGAAGAAAAGCGAGCAAGAAAAAAGAGAGGGCAAATAAAATGGCAAGGGTGAAGTGGGGGAGAGGAAAACAAGAGGCAAATGGCAAATAATGTAATGCGGGAGATAAGGGTTTGTGATGGGTACTTGGTATGTTGACTTTTGCGTAGACCTCCCCGGCAACGGCGCCAGAAATCCTTCTTGCTACCTCTTGAGCACTGCGTTGGTTTTCCCTTGAAGAGGAAAGGGTGATGCAGCAAAGTAGCGTAAGTATTTCCCTCAGTTTTTGAGAACCAAGGTATCAATCAAGTAGGAGGCTACGCGCTAGTCCCTCGCACCTGCACAAACAAATAAATCCTCGCAACCAACGTGATAAGGGGTTGTCAAACCCTACACGGTCACTTACGAGAGTGAGATCTGATAGATATGATAAGATAATATTTTTGGTATTTTTATGATAAAGATGCAAAGTAAAATAAAAGCAGTGAAAATAACTAAGTATTGGAATATTAATATGATGAAGATAGACCCGGGGGCCACAGGTTTCACTAGTGGCTTCTCTCAAGAGCATAAGTATTTTACGGTGGGTGAATAAATTACTGTTGAGAAATTGACAGAATTGATCATAGTTATGAGAATATCTAGGTATGATCATGTATATAGGAATCACGTCCAAGACAAGTAGACCGACTCCTGCCTGCATCTACTACTATTACTCCACACATCGACCGCTATCCAGCATGCATCTAGAGTATTAAATTCAAGAGAACAAAGTAACGCTTTAAGCAAGATGACATGATGTAGAGGGATAAATTCATGGAATATGATAAAAAAACATCTTGTTATCCTCGATGGCAACAATACAATACGTGCCTTGCTGCCGCTACTCTCACTGGGAAAGGACACCGCAAGATTAAACCCAAAGCTAAGCACTTCTCCCATTGCAAGAAAGATCAATCTAGTAGGCCAAACCAAACTGATAATTCAAAGAGACTTGCAAAGATAACCAATCATACATAAAAGAATTCAGAGAAGATTCAAATATTGTTCATAGATAAACTTGATCATAAACCTGTTGGGTTTCGTAGTAATTTCCAAAATTTCCTACGCACACGCAAGATCATGTGATGCATAGCAACGAGGGGAGAGTATTGTCTACGTACCCAACGCAGACCGACCGCGGAAGCGATGACACGACGTAGAGGAAGTAGTCGTACGTCTTCTCGATCCAACCGATCAAGCACCGAAACTACGGCACCTCCGAGTTCGAGCACACGTTCAGCTCGATGACGATCCCCGGACTCCGATCCAGCAAAGTGTCGGGGAAGAGTTTCGTCAGCACGACGGCGTGGTGACGATCTTGATAAACTACAGCAGCAGGGCTTCGCCTAAACTCCGCTACAGTATTATCGAGGAATATGGTGGCAGGGGGCACCGCACACGGCTAAGGAATCGATCACGTGGATCAACTTGTGTCAACTTGTGTGTTTAGAGGTGCCCCTGCCTCCGTATATAAAGGAGCCAAGGGGGGAGGGGGCGCCGGCCAAGAGGGAGAGGCGCAGGAGGAGTCCTACTCCTACCGGGAGTAGGACTCCCCCCCCCCAATCCTATTCCAACTAGGATTCCCAAGGGGGAAAGAGGGAGAGGGGTGGCCGGCCACCTCTCCTAGTCCTAATAGGACTAGGGGAAGGGGGGAGGCGCGCAGCCCCCTTGGGCTGCCCCTTTCTCCTTTCCACTAAGGCCCATGATGGCCCATATGGTTCCCGGGGGGTTCCGGTAACCCTCCCGGTATTCCGGTAAAATCCCGATTTCACCCGGAACACTTCCAATATCCAAATATAGGCTTCCAATATATCAATCTTTACGTCTCGACCATTTCGAGACTCCTCGTCATGTCCCCGATCTCATCCGGGACTCCGAACTCCTTCGGTACATCAAAACTCATAAACTCATAATATAAATGTCATCGTAACCTTAAGCGTGCGGACCCTACGGGTTCGAGAACAATGTAGACATGACCGAGACACGTCTCCGGTCAATAACCAATAGCGGGACCTGGATGCCCATGTTGGCTCCTACATATTCTACGAAGATCTTTATCGGTCAGACCGCATAACGACATATGTTGTTCCCTTTGTCATCGGTATGTTACTTGCCCGAGATTTGATCGTCGGTATCCAATACCTAGTTCAATCTCGTTACCGGCAAGTCTCTTTACTCGTTCCGTAATACATCATCTCACAACTAACATATTAGTTGCAGTGCTTGCAAGGCTTATGTGATGTGCATTACCGAGAGGGCCCAGAGATACCTCTCCGACAATCGGAGTGACAAATCCTAATCTCGAAATACGCCAACCCAACATCTACCTTTGGAGACACCTGTAATGCTCCTTTATAATCACCCAGTTACGTTGTGACGTTTGGTAGCACCCAAAGTGTTCCTCCGGCAAACGGGAGTTGCATAATCTCATAGTCATAGGAACATGTATAAGTCATGAAGAAAGCAATAGCAACATACTAAACGATCAGGTGCTAAGCTAATGGAATGGGTCATGTCAATCAGATCATTCAACTAATGATGTGACCTCGTTAATCAAATAACAACTCATTGTTCATGGTCAGGAAACATAACCATCTTTGATTAACGGGCTAGTCAAGTAGAGGCATACTAGTGACACTCTGTTTGTCTATGTATTCACACATGTATTATGTTTCCGGTTAATACAATTCTAGCATGAATAATAAACATTTATCATGATATAAGGAAATAAATAATAACTTTATTATTGCCTCTAGGGCATATTTCCTTCAGTCTCCCACTTGCACTAGAGTCAATAATCTAGTTCACATCGCCATGTGATTTAACAGCAATAGTTCACATCACCATGTGATTAACACCCATAGTTCACATCGCTATGTGACCAACACCCAAAGGGTTTACTAGATTCAGTAATCTAGTTCACATCGCTATGTGATTAACACCCAAGGAGTACTAAGGTGTGATCATGTTTTGCTTGTGAGAGAATCTTAGTCAACGGGTCTGCCACATTCAGATCCTCATGTATTTTGCAAATTTCTATGTCAACAATGCTCTGCATGGAGCTACTCTAGCTAATTGCTCCCACTTTCAATATGTATCTAGATCGAGACTTAGAGTCATCTAGATTAGTGTCAAACTTGCATCGGCGTAACCCTTTACGACGAATCTTTTTCCATAATCGAGAAACATATCCTTATTCCACTAAGGACAATTTTGACCGCTCTCCAGTGATCTACTCCTAGATCACTATTGTACTCCCTTGCCAAACTCAGTGGTATGGCATACAATAGATCTGGTATACAGCATGGCATACTTTATAGAACCTATGACTGAGGCATAGGGAATGACTTTCATTCTCTTTCTATTTTCTGCCGTGGTCGGGCTTTGAGTCTTACTCAACTTCACACCTTGCAACACAGGCAAGAACTCCTTCTTTGACTGTTCCATTTTGAACTATTTCAAAAATTTATCAAGGTATGTATTCATTGAAAAATCTTATCAAGCGTCTTCATCTATCTATATAGATCTTGATGCTCAATGTGTAAGCAGCTTCACCAAGGTCTTTCTTTGAAAAACTTTTATTCAAGTATCCTTTCATGCTTTGCAGAATAATTCTACATTATTTCCGATCAACAATATGTCATTCACATATACTTATCAGAAATGTTGTAGTGCTCCCACTCACTTTCTTGTAAATACAGGCTTCACCGTAAGTCTGTACAAAAACTATATGCTTTGATCAACTTATCAAAGTGTATATTCCAACTCCGAGATTCTTGCACCAGTCCATAAACGGATCGCTGGAGCTTGCACACTTTGTTAGCTCCCTTTGGATCGACAAAACCTTCTGGTTGCATCATATACAACTCTTCTTCCAGAAATCCATTCAGGAATGCAGTTTTGACATCCATCTGCCAAATTTCATAATCATAAAATGCGGCAATTGCTAACATGATTCGGACAGACTTTTAAGCATCGATACGAGTAAGAAAAACTCATCGTATTCAACACCTTGAACTTTGTCAAAAACCTTTTTCGACAAGTCTAGCTTTGTAGATAGTAACACTACTATCAACGTCCGTCTTCCTCTTGAAGATCCATTTATTCTTAATGACTCACCGATCATCGGGCAAGTCAATCAAAGTCTACACTTTGTTCTCATACATGGATCATATCTCAGATTTCATGGCCTCAAGCCATTTCGTGGAATCTGGGCTCACCATTGCTTCCTCATAGTTCGTAGGTTCATCATGGTCTAGTAACATGACTTCCAGAACATGATTACCGTACCACTCTGGTGCGGATCTTACTCTGGAAGACCTACGAGGTTTGGTAGTAACTTGATCTGAAGTTTGATGATCATCATCATTAACTTCCTCACTTATTGGTGTAGGAATCACTGGAACTGATTTCTGTGATGAACTACTTTCCAATAAGAGAGAAGGTATAATTACCTCATCAAGTTCTACTCTCCTCCCACTCACTTCTTTCGAGAGAAACTCCTTCTCTGGAAAGGATCCATTTTAGCAACGAATGTCTTGCCTTCGGATCTGTGATAGAAGGTGTACCCAACAATTTCCTTTGGGTATTCTATGAAGACGCACTTCTCTGATTTGGGTTCGAGCTTATCAGGATGAAACTTTTTCACATAAGCATCGCAGCCCCAAACTTTAAGAAACAATAGCTTAGGTTTACTGCTAAACCATAGTTCATACAGTGTCGTCTCAACGGATTTAGATGGTGCCCTATTTTAAAACGTGAATGCAGCTGTCTCTAATGCATAACCCCAAAACGATAGTGGTAAAGAGATATCATAGATCGCACCATATCAAATAAAGTGCGGTTACGACGTTCGGACACACCATAACGATGTGGTGTTCCAGGTGGCGTGAGCTGTGAAACTATTCCACATTGTTTTAATTGAAGACCAAACTCGTAACTCAAATATTTGTCTCCGCGATCAGATCGCAGAAACTTTATTTTCTTGTTACGATGATTTTTCCACTTCACTCTGAAATTCTTTGAACCTTTCAACTATTTCAGACTTATGTTTCATCAAGTAGATATACCCATATCTGCTCAAATCATCTTGTGAAGGTCAGAAAACAACGATGCTTGCCACGAGCATCAGCACTCATTGGATCGCATACATCGGTATGTATTATTTCCAATAAGTCAGTAGCTTGTTCCATTGTTCCGGAGAACGGAGTTTTAGTCATCTTGCCCAAAAGGCACAGTTCGCAAGCATCAAGTGATTCATAATCAAGTGATTCCAAAATTCCATCAGTATGGAGTTTCTTCATGCGCTTTACACCAATATGACATAAACGGCAGTGCTACAAACAAGTTGCACTTATCATTATTAACTTTGCATCTTTTGGTTTCAATATTATGATTATGTGTATCACTACGATCGAGATCCAACAAACTATTTTCATTGGGTGTGTAACCATATAAGGTTCTATTCATGTAAACAGAACAACAATTTATTCTCTTACTTAAATGAATAATCGTATTACAATAAACATGATCAAATCATATTCATGCTCAACGCAAACACCAAATAACACTTATTTAGGTTCAACACTAATCCCGAAAGTATAGGAAGTGTGTGACGATGATCATATCAATCTTGGAACCACTTCCAACACACATCGTCACTTCACCCTTAACTAGTCTCTGTTTATTCTGCAACTCCCGTTTCGAGTTACTAATCTTAGTAACTGAACTAGTATCAAATACTGAGGGTTTGCGATAAACACTAGTAAAGTACACATCAATAACATGTATATCAAATATACTTATGTTCACTTTGCCATCCTTCTTATCCGCCAATCACTTGGGGTAGATCCGCTTCCAGTGACCAGTCCCTTTGCAGTAGAAACACTTAGTCTCAGGCTTAGGATCAGACTTGGGCTTCTTCACTTGAGCAGCAACTTGCTTGTTGTTCTTCTTGAAGTTCCCCTTCTTCCTTCTGCCCCTTTTCTTGAAACTAGTGGTCTTGTCTACCATCAACACTTGATGTTTTTCTCGATTTCTACCTTCGTCAATTTCCGCATTACGAAGAGCTTGGGAATCGTTTCCGTTATCCCTTGCATGTCATAGTTCATCACGAAGTTCTACTAACTTGGTGATGGTGACTAGAGAATTCTGTCAATCACTATCTTATCTGGAAGATTAACTCCCACTTGATTCAAGCGATTGTAGTACTCAGACAATCTGAGCACATGCTCACTAGTTGAGCGATTCTCCTCCATCTTTTAGCTATAGAACTTGTTGGAGACTTCATATCTCTCAACTCGGGTATTTGCTTGAAATATTAGCTTCAACTCCTGGAACATCTCATATGGTCCATGACATTCAAAACGTCTTTGAAGTCCCGATTCTAAGCCGTTAAGCATGGTGCACTTAAACTATCAAGTAGTCATCATATTGAGCTAGCCAAACATTCATAACGTCTGCATTTGCTCCTGCAATAGGTCCGTCACCTAGCGGTGCATTAAGGACATAATTCTTCTATGCAGCAATGAGGATTTAACCTCAGATCACGGATCAAATCTGCAACATTGCTACTAACATTTTTCAACACAATTTTCTCTAGGAACATATCAAAATAAACACAGGGAAGCAACAACGCGAGCTATTGATCTACAACATGATTTGCAAAATACTACCAGGACTAAGTTCATGATAAATTTAAGTTCAATTTAATCATATTACTTAAGAACTCCCACTTAGATAGACATCCCTCTAATCCTCTAAGTGATCACGTGATCCAAATCAACTAAACCATGTCCGATCATCACGTGAGATGGAGTAGTTTCATCGGTGAACATCATTATGTTGATCATATCTACTATATGATTCACGCTCGACCTTTCGGTCTCCGTGTTCCGAGGCCATATCTGCATATGCTATGCTCGTCAAGTTTAACCTGAGTATTCTGCGTGTGCAAAACTGGCTTGCACCCGTTGTAGATGGACGTAGAGCTTATCACACCCGATCATCACGTGGTGTCTGGGCACGACGAACTTTGGCAATGGTGCATACTCAGGGAGAACACTTCTTGATAATTTACTGAGAGATCATCTTATAATGCTACCGTCAATCAAAGCAAGATAAGATGCATAAAAGGATAAACATCACATGCAATCAATATAAGTTATATGATATGGCCATCATCATCTTGTGCTTGTGATCTCCATCTCCGAAGCACCGTCATGATCACCATCGTCACCGGCGCGACACCTTGATCTCCATCGTAGCATCGTTGTCGTCTCGCCAATCTTATGCTTCCACGACTATCACTACCATTTAGTAATAAAGTAAAGCATTACATCGCGATTGCATTGCATACAATAAAGCGACAACCATATGGCTCCTGCCAGTTGCCGATAACTCGGTTACAAAACATGATCATCTCATACAATAAAATTCAGCATCATGCTTTGACCATATCACATCACAACATGCCCTGCAAAAACAAGTTAGACGTCCTCTACTTTGTTGTTGCTTGTTTTACGTGGCTGCTACGGGCTTAAGTAAGAACCAATCTCACCTACGCATCAAAACCACAATGATAGTTTGTCAAATAGACTCCGTTTTAACCTTCGCAAGGACCGGGCGTAGCCATACTTGGTTCAACTAAAGTTGGAGAGACAGTCGCCCGCAAGCCATCTCTGTGCAAAGCACGTCGAGGGAACCGGTCTCGCGTAAGCGTACGCGTAAGGTTGGTCTGGGTCGTCTCGTCCAACAATACCGCCGAACCAAAATATGACATGCTGGTAGGTAGTATGACTTGTATCGTCCACAACTCACTTGTGTTCTACTCGTGCATATAACATCAACATCAATAACCTAGGCTCGGATGCCACTGTTGGGTTTCGTAGTAATTTCAAAAATTTCCTACGCACACGCAAGATCATGTGATGCATAGCAACGAGGGGAGAGTATTGTCTACATACCCAACGCAGACCGACTGCGGAAGCGATGACACGACGTAGAGGAAGTAGTCGTACGTCTTCTCGATCCAACCGATCAAGCACCGAAACTACGGCACCTCCGAGTTCGAGCACACGTTCAGCTCGATAACGATCCCCAGACTCTGATCCAGCAAAGTGTCGGGGAAGAGTTTCGTCAGCACGACGGCGTGGTGACGATCTTGATAAACTACAGCAGCAGGGCTTCGTCTAAACTCCGCTACAGTATTATCGAGGAATATGGTGGCAGGGGGCACCGCACACGGCTAAGGAATCGATCACGTGGATCAACTTGTGTCAACTTGTGTGTTTAGAGGTGCCCCTGCCTCCGTATATAAAGGAGCCAAGGGGGGAGGGGGCGCCAGCCAAGAGGGAGAGGCGCAGGAGGAGTCCTACTCCTACCGGGAGTAGGACTCCCCCCCCCCCAATCCTATTCCAACTAGGATTCCCAAGGGGGAAAGAGGGAGAGGGGTGGCCGGCCACCTCTCCTAGTCCTAATAGGACTAGGGGAAGGGGGGAGGCGCGCAGCCCCCTTGGGCTGCCCCTTTCTCCTTTCCACTAAGGCCCATGATGGCCCATATGGTTCCCGGGGGGTTCCGGTAACCCTCCCGGTATTCCGGTAAAATCCCGATTTCACCCGGAACACTTCCGATATCCAAATATAGGCTTCCAATATATCAATCTTTATGTCTCGACCATTTCGAGACTCCTCGTCATGTCCCCGATCTCATCCGGGACTCCGAACTCCTTCGGTACATCAAAACTCATAAACTCATAATATAAATGTCATCATAACCTTAAGCGTGCGGACCCTACGGGTTCGAGAACAATGTAGACATGACCGAGACACGTCTCCGGTCAATAACCAATAGCGGGACCTGGATGCCCATATTGGCTCCTACATATTCTACGAAGATCTTTATCGGTCAGACCGCATAACGACATACGTTGTTCCCTTTGTCATCGGTATGTTACTTGCCCGAGATTTGATCGTCGGTATCCAATACCTAGTTCAATCTCGTTATCGGCAAGTCTCTTTACTCATTCCATAATACATCATCTCACAACTAACATATTAGTTGCAGTGCTTGCAAGGCTTATGTGATGTGCATTACCGAGAGGGCCCAGAGATACCTCTCCGACAATCGGAGTGACAAATCCTAATCTTGAAATACGCCAACCCAACATCTACCTTTGGAGACACCTGTAATGCTCCTTTATAATCACCCAGTTACGTTGTGAAGTTTGGTAGCACCCAAAGTGTTCCTCCGGCAAACGGGAGTTGCATAATCTCATAGTCATAGGGACATGTATAAGTCATGAAGAAAGCAATAGCAACATACTAAACGATCAGGTGCTAAGCTAATGGAATGGGTCATGTCAATCAGATCATTCAACTAATGATGTGACCTCGTTAATCAAATAACAACTCATTGTTCATGGTCAGGAAACATAACCATCTTTGATTAATGAGCTAGTCAAGTAGAGGCATACTAGTGACACTCTGTTTGTCTATGTATTCACACATGTGTTATGTTTACGGTTAATACAATTCTAGCATGAATAATAAACATTTATCATGATATAAGGAAATAAATAATAACTTTATTATTGCCTCTAGGGCATATTTCCTTCAAAACCCACAATTCATCGTTCTCAACAAATACACCGCAAAAGAAGATTACATCGAATAGATCTCCACAAGAGATGGGGAGAACTTTGTATTGAGATCCAAAAAGAGAGAACAAGCCATCTAGCTAATAACTATGGACCCGAAGGTCTGAGGTAAACTACTCACACTTCATCGGAGAGGCCATGGTGTTGATGTAGAAGCCCTCCGTGATCGATGCCCCCTCCGGCGGAGCTCCGGAACAGGCCCCAAGATGGGATCTCGTAGATACAGAAAGTTACGACGGTGGAATTAGGGTTTTTGCTCCGTATCTGATCGTTCGGGGGTACGTAGGTATATATAGGAGGAGGGAGTACGTCGGTGGAGCAACAGGGGGCCAACGAGGGTGGAGGGCGCGCCTGGGGGGGGGGGTAGGCGCGCCCCCTACCTCATGGCCTCCCTGTTGGTTGCTTGACGTAGGGTCCAAGTCTCCTGGATCTTGTTTGTTCCAAAAATCACATTCCCGAAGGTTTCATTCCGTTTGGACTCCGTTTGATATTCCTTTTCTTCAGAACCCTAAAATAGGCAAAAAAACAACAATTCTGGGCTGGGCCTCCTATGTTCGGTACTCCTATGTTCAGATATCTTCGGTACTACAATCCCAGGTACTCCTATATTATCTTCGGTACTCCTATGTTCAGATATCTAGTGACTTCCTTCAAGTGACGTCCAAAGGGTGTATCTTCGTCCGGTTGCGTGAACTTGTTCCTCGCATCCGCCATCCTAAAAGAGTAGAAAAGATGAGAGGTCAGAATGACAAGAGAGTGAGTAGTGATCTAGGGATTTACCTTAGTGGTCGTGTCCTACAGTCAGCGTGTGCTCTGATACCATCTTGTAGCGACCAGACCTCCAACGGTCCAATCTCTGTGCTCAGGTGTCATCCCTGGATCAGTAATGCTGACACCACACAGTACTTGAAGGATTTATAACAGAGTAGCAATCACACACTTATTACATCGAGTGTCTCAAAAGAGAACTTATTACAATAAATATGGCTTAAGGCCATCTAATAACGATAACAGCGGAATGCTTGGAAGATAAGTGAGTCCATCAACTCCAACGACATCACTGAGTATAGAACCACGACCTAAAAGCACCTTACTCGTCGTCTGAAAAGTATGCAACATGAACGTTGCAGCCCGAAATGGGTCAGCACATGGAATATGCTGGCAATGTAACACATAGAGAGCAATGAAGGAATAAGACTATACTACATGCATATTTGGCTGGTGGAAAGCTCTATGGTTACAGTTTTGCGTAAAGCCAATTTTTCCCTACTGCAAAGAAATAAATTTTACTTAACTATCATGGTGGTTGTTAAACATTGAGAATGGTTGACAGCATTCTCAATCCCAATTAAGAAACATCATTAAGACCCAACAATATTAATTTAGAGTAACATGATGAGATTCACATGATAATCCAAGTACTAGATACTCAAGATGTCCATAACCGGGGACACGGCTAACCATGATTAGTTTATACACTCTGCAGAGGTTTGCGCACTTTTCCCCACAAGACTCGATCTCCTCCATTGGGATTCTCGCACTACAAGATGTTTGAGAAACAGATGACCGAGACATAGTTTTTCAGAAGCGCTAGCACCTTACGATCGGGTAGACCGTTACACCTACTTTCCCCTACATCTACTAGTCTACCACTGTAAGAGTTCGCACGACTTAGTAAACTATGCTAGAGCCCATAATAGCTTGTGGCTGCACACGGAAGTTTCTAGCATAAATAGTCTCATGATCCCTTTGAGCCTGGGTGGCGGTCCAAAAAAATAGGCAATCGCTGGAATACCCAGGTGCCTCAATCCACCCAGATGTGTATTTAAGTTGCCACCTTAGATAAGCCATTAATTTAACAATCTCACATCTGTCATGAGTACTCTCAAACCCAATCCACGTCTACGAGCATAGCATGGCAATAATAAGCAAATGTAGAAGTAACTCCCAAAGGTTTGATAATAAAACAGGTAATAGGTACTACCTCAACTACTTACCAAACCCACAATTTAATTAAATCCTAACCATGCAATGTGTGAGGATTGATCTAATGCAATAAAAACTGGGTAGTAGGAGGTATGATCAAAGTGTTACTTGCCTTGCTGATGATCCGCAAAACCTAGCGATTCGAAGTAGCAAGCGGCGCACTCCGGATACTCTATCGCAAACAAACAAGCATACAATAAGTACTCAACTAATGCACAGGTAAAACTCAAATAAGAGATCTAACCAGAAAGTTCAACTTAAGAAGCAAAAAGAACCAAATCGAACGAAGCAACGAAAGACAAATGGCAAAAGAAACAGGCTTTGTTTACTATTCTGGATCTAGGTCAAATTTTACAGAGGCAAAAACTTGTTTGAGTTGGTTAAATGTAAAGAGGGTTTCGAGACGAAACTCCAGGCACTTGAATTGCCTGATTATGATAAACGAGCGAAAAATTATACTAGAACGAAAATCGGATCAGGAATCACGATCAGAAAAATCGCGGATTAATCCGAGAAAAAGAAAAACAACGAACAGATTAACGAACGAACGTTCGTTATCTGGATCTAAACGAAGAACGCGTTCGTTAAAACGAACGAACGAGCGAACGCTCGCTAAATAAATAAACCGGAAAAACCGATCTATAAAAAAATGAATCTAAAAAAACTGAAAAAAACCGGCGGAAAACCGAACGGTTTTCTAAAAAAACTGGCGGGTGGCTTGACCTCGTCGGCGGCGAACTCCGGCGGCGGAGGGGCGGCGGCGGCGCGGCGCGGCGGCTAGGGCGCCGGCTAGGGCGCCGGCTAGGGTTTGGAGCGGGGTGCGGCTGGGCTGGGGCTGGGGCGGCCCGGGGCGTGGCTATATAAAGCCCCGGCCAGGCGGAGTCCTGGCCGGTTACGACCCAAGGTCGGTTCGGACTCTTTTTATTATTATTATTATTACGCTCAGAAAAAACAAAAGGAATACTAAACGGACTCCAAAAATCCCGAAATAAATTTTCCCCGGCTTCTAAAATCAAGCCGCACAGGATGAACATTTATTTTGGGCCTAAATGCAATTTTGAAAAATGCGCATTTTTCCTAAATTCAAATAAAATATCAAATAAAGCCAAAATAAAATCTTATTTGATTTTTTTATTTAAATCCTCAATATTTCTTTATTTTGGGAAAGTCATTTTATTCCCTCTCTCATATTTTTGTAATAGAAATAATTAAAGATAAAATAAATAAAATCAAATGAGGCTATTTTCAAAATTTGAGAAAACTCAAATATAAAAATAACGAAATCCCCAACTCTCTGCGAGGGTCCTTGAGTTGCGTAGAATTTTCTAGGATCAACCAAAATGCAAATAAAATATGATATGCAATGATGATCTATTGTATAACATTCCAAATTGAAAATTTGGGATGTTACAAACCTACCCCCTTAAGATGAATCTCGCCCTCGAGATTCGGGTTGGCTAGAAAATAGGTGAGGGTGGTCCTTCAACAGATCTTCCTCTCGTTCCTAGGTGGCTTCATCCTCCGTGTGGTGGCTCCACTGAACTTTGCAAAACTTAATAACCTTGCTGCGGGTGACTCGGCTGGCATACTCAAGAATCTTGACTGGTTTCTCCTCATAGGTCAAATCACTGTCCAACTGAATCGCTTCCAGCGGCACTGTGTCTCTCAGTGGTATATCAGCCATCTCTGTGTGGCACTTCTTTAACTGGGAAATGTGGAACACGTCGTGAACTCCTGACAATCCTTCGGGCAATTCCAACTTGTAGGCTACTTCGCCCATACGCTCCAAAATTTTGTATGGTCCTAAAAAATGTGGCGCTAACTTTCCCTTAACTCCAGAACGCTTAACTCCTCGAAGTGGAGATACTCGAAGATAAACTCGGTCTCCGACTTCGTAAACTGTCTCCTTGCATTTAGAATCTGTGTAGCTCTTCTGCCTGGATTGCGCTACCTTGAGCCTATTGCTAATCAATTTTACTTTTTGTTCAGACTCCTTAATCAGATCCGGTCCAAACAACTGGCGGTCTCCAACCTCATCCCACGACAATGGGATCCTGCACCTCCTTCCGTACAAGGCTTCGAAAGGGGCCATCTTCAAACTGGATTGATAACTGTTGTTACAAGATAACTCTGTGTATGGCAAATTCTCGTCCCAACTAGATCTGTAATCTAGCGCACAAGCTCTCAGCATATCCTCCAAAATCTGATTGACTCTCTCGGTTTGTCCATCTGTCTGCGGATGGAAAGCTATACTAAACTCCAGCCCGGTACCCAAAGTTTCATGCAACTGATTCCAGAACTTTGAGGTAAATGGGGTTCCTCTGTCTGATACAATGCTCCTTGGAACTCCATACAGACATACGATCATGGTCATGTATATCTTTTCTAACTTGGCACTAGTATATGTAGTCTTCACTGGGATGAAATGAGCTACCTTTGTCAAACGATCGACTACTACCCATATCAAGTCATAGCCTAAACGTGTTCTGGGCAATCCTGTAATAAAATCCATGCCTAATTTATCCCACTTCCATTCGGGTATTGGCAATGGCTGTAGCGATCTTGCTGGCTTCTGATGCTCTACCTTTACTCTGTGACATACATCACAAACTACTACATATTCCACAATATCCTTCTTCATTCCGGTCCACCAGAAAGTATCCTTCAAATCCAAATACATGTTGGTATTTCCTGGGTGAATCGAATATGGTGAATCATGGGCCTCTTGCAGAACCAACTTCCTGATCTCTGGGTCGTTGGGCACATAAACACGATCTTCAAACCATAAGGTATCGTGCTCATCCTCACGAAATCCTTTAGCTTTTCCTTTGCTTATTTTCTCCTTAATAGAAGCAATCTCATTGTCAGTCTTCTGGGCTTCTCTGATCTTATCCATCGAAGTAGACTGAATCTCCAATGCTGCTACATAGCCTTTAGGGACTATCTCCAAACATAGCTCACGAAGATTTTTGGCTAACTCCCTTGGTAAATCTCCCGTCATTAAGGTGTTAATATGACTTTTACGGCTCAACGCATCGGCTACTACGTTAGCCTTTCCGGGGTGATAATGCAATCTCATATCATAATCCTTGATGAGTTCCAACCATCTCCTTTGCCTGAGATTCAACTCCTTCTGCGTGAAAATATTCTTCAAACTCTTGTGATCTGTGTACACTTCACAATGGTTCCTAATGAGAAAGTGTCTCCAGGTTTTCAATGCATGCACTACGGCTGCTAACTCAAAATCATGCGTGGCGTAATTCAACTCATGAGGCTTAAGTTGTCGTGAGGCATATGAAACAACTCTTCCTTCCTGCATAAGCACTGCTCCAAGTCCTCGACGTGAATCGTCGCAATACACCTCATAATCCTTGGTCTGATCTGGCAAAATCAACACGGGTGATGTAACCAAACGTTTCTTAAACTCCTGGAAACTGGCCTCACATTCCTTGGTCCATATGAACTTGGTATCCTTCTTCAACAAGTCCGTCATAGGCTTTGCAATCTTCAAGAAATTTTCAATAAATCTCCGATAGTATCCTGCGAGTCCAAGAAAACTCCGGATCTCTCCAACTATTGTTGGCGCTTCCCAATTTGTCACAGTGTCAACCTTGGTGGGATCTACTGCTATACCTTCTCCGGATATAACGTGTCCGAGAAATCCAACTTCCTTCAACCAAAACTCACATTTGCTAAACTTGGCATATAACTAATGTTCTCTAAGCTTCCCAAGTACCAAACGCAAATGCTCCTTATGATCCTCTTCATTCTTTGAGTAAACCAGGATATCATCAATGAACACTACGACGAACTTATCCAAAAACTCCATAAACACCTCGTTCATCATGTTCATAAAATATGCAGGTGCGTTAGTCAGACCAAATGACATAATGGTATACTCGTATAGCCCATACCTGGTGGTAAAAGCCGTCTTAGGTATATCCTGTTCTCGAATCTTCAACTGGTGGTATCTTGCTCGTAGATCGATCTTGGAAAATACCTTAGCTCCTTGCAATCGATCAAACAAATCATTAATCATTGGTAGGGGGTACTTGTTCTTGATGGTTACTTGATTCAATCCTCGATAATCAACAACCATCCTTAATGATCCATCTTTCTTGTCCACTAGAAGTACTGGTGATCCCCAAGGCGAAGAACTTGGGCGAATATAACCTTTATTCAGTAACTCCTTAATCTGTTTCTTAATCTCTTCCAAATCCTTTGCGGGCATCCTATATGGTCTCTTAGATATTGGCCCTGTGCCTGGCAAAAGCTCAATCAAAAACTCAATATCTCTATCCGGTGGCATGCCTGGCAACTCTTTTGGAAATACATCAGGGAAATCCTTCACTACTGGTACTTCCTCCTACACAACTCCTGTTAAGCAATTTACTTGAGTCCTTTTCGGCACATGTCGGGATACATACTTGATCCTTCTCCCTTCTGGGGTGGTAAGCAAAATTGACTTACTGACGCAATCGATGTTTCCTCCGTACATCGACAGCCAATCCATACCCAGAATTACATCCAAACCTTGTGATTCCAATATGATCAAATCCGAGGGAAACACATGCCTACCTATACTCAATGGCACTTGAAAACATCCCTTACTAGCCATATACTCCGCTCCTGGTGAGCTTACTAACATAGGTGTTCTAAGAACTTTGGTGGGTAGGTTATACATATCCACAAATCCCCTTGATATGTATGAATGTGATGCACCAGTATCAAAAAGAACGAGTGCAGTAAATGACTTCACCAAAAACTTACCGATTACTGCATCTGGATGCTCTTCAACCTCCTCCACGTTAACGTGGTTCACCTGTCCCCTATTGAAAGTGTTCGGCTTCTTCCCAGAGCTTCCATTGCCATTTCCATTCTAGGATTCAGGACATTCATTGGCATAATGTCCGGTCTTCTGGCACTTAAAGCAAGTGACTTGGCTCAGGTCTCTCTTGGCTGGGGTTGATGGGTTTGTACGGTTCTGGCCGTTGCTTCCTCCATTCCCATTACCATTCTTGGTGCCATTGTGATTGTGTGAGCTACCTCCTCCATGGGTATGCTGAAAATGTCCTCCCGGTCTAGGGGTAAAACGTGGCTTCTGCTGAGCTCCAGAATTGTACTTCCCTTGTCCATACTTCCTCTTGCGGTTCTCAATTTGTTGCTGCTTCCCTTCAATCATGAGAGCACGGTCTACCAACTCCTGGTAGTTGTTGAAGGTTGTTACCATCAACTGCATGCTCAACTCATCATTCAGTCCTTCCAGAAACTTCTCCTGCTTAGCTGCATCTGTAGCAACGTTGGGGCATAACGTGCTAACTTACTAAAGTCCTCCACATACTGGCCAACTGTCCATCCTCCTTGGCACAAGTTGCGAAACTCTCGCTTCTTCATGGCCATGGCTCCTGCTGAAACATGGGTAGTACGGAAACCCTGCTGGAACTGGTCCCATGTGACAATGTTGATAGGGAAAGTAGTGGTGAAATACTCCCACCATGATGCTGCGGGTCCTTTAAGATGATGTGAGGCAAACTTCACCTTTTCCGCATCTGTGCATCCTGCCGTGGTCAACTCCCTTGATGTCTTGCGGAGCAAATCATCTGCTACTATCGGCTCGGTGCTACTGGAAAACATCGGTGGATTCAGCCTAAGAAAACGAGCTAAGTGATCAACAGGTGGTGGTGGTGGTGGTGGGTTGTTGTTGTTCCCCTGATTCTGGTTCTGGACTAGCAACTGCATCAACGTGTTCTGCTACTGGATCAACTGAGTGAGCTCCAGTGGGAAGGTAAATTCGGGGTCACGTCTCGGAGGCATCTGAGGGTTTAGAAAAGATGAGATTTAAGAATAGAGATGGGTCTAGAGAGAAAACACTACCCTTATGCACATGAGGCAAAAGCAAACAATTCACTTCATTCAATCAAACAAGGGCATACAATCGATCTAACTATCGCAAAAGTGATCGGACTACTATATTTACATGGTGGACCACTACTACTGTTGGGATGGTCCACTAGAAATATTCTTCGGTTGCAGACTCCATGATATCTGCTCCAGCTTCATCAACATAGTCATCATCGCTATCATCTGGATCCGAGTCGGTGTCGTCGATGATGATGTAGTCTTCCGGGCGAATCTCCTTGGGTTCTTCGTCTTCTTCTACTTGTATAGGGCCTTCCATAAATATTCCGATCTTCTTGATCAGATCGTCATTCTTCTCCACTAATACTTCGATTTCCTCTTCATAATCTTCACGTGTAGCCTTGAGTTCTTCCTCCAGTTCCTTGATTCTTGTCCTCGCCTTCTTCAGATCTATCATGTCAGCGCACATCTGGTTCTCCTGACGTCGAATGTGTTGGTTTAACTCCTGGATAAAAGCTGCAACTGATCTATCCTTCCTGGTGCTGATCATCTCCTAGTGCTCGTCTCGGCACCCACAAATCTGGTAGATAGTATCCTTGAGATCATTGCGGTAAACATCTCCAATGCGTCCCATGGCGATGTGAGCTGCCATGCTCTTTCCTAGACTCCATGTTCGTGCATCAAAGGAAAACTCTATGGGTTCAGTGACTGGCATGAACGTCCTTCCTGGAACTTGAATTTGAATCATCCAGCGCTCTTCTTCAGGTAAAGTGGCGTTGTAAGTCCCGGTGAAGCTTGGTACTCCTATGTTCAGATATCTAGTGACTTCCTTCAAGTGACGTCCAAAGGTGTATCTTCGTCCGGTTGCGTGAACTTGTTCCTTGCATCCGCCATCCTAAAAGAGTAGAAAAGATGAGAGGTCAGAATGAGAAGAGAGTGAGTAGTGATCTAGGGCTTTAGCTTAATGGTCGTGTCCTACAGTCAGCGTGTGATTTGATACCATCTTGTAGCGACCAGACCTCAAACAGTCCAATCTCTGTGCTCAGGTGTCATCCCTGGATCAGTAATGCTGACACCACACAGTACTTGAAGGATTTATAACAGAGTAGCAATCACATACTTATTACATCGAGTGTCTCAAAAGAGAACTTATTACAATAAATATGGCTTAAGGCCATCTAATAACGATAACAGCGGAAGGCCTGAAAGATAAGTGAGTCCATCAACTCCAAAGGCATCACTGAGTATAGAACCACGACCTAAAAGCACCTTACTCGTCATCTGAAAAGTTTGCAACATGAACGTTGCAGCCCAAAACGGGTCAGCACATGGAATATGCTGGCAATGTAACACATAGAGAGCAATGAAGGAATAAGACTATACTACATGCATATTTGGCTGGCGGAAAGCTCTATGGTTACAGTTTTGCGTAAAGCCAATTTTTCCCTACTGCAAAGGAATAAATTTTATTTAACTATCATGGTGGTTGTTAAACATTGAGAATGGTTGACAGCATTCTCAATCCCAATTAAGAAACATCATTAAAACCCAACAATATTAATTTAGAGTAACATGATGAGATTCACATGATAATCCAAGTACTAGATACTCAAGATGTCCATAACCGGGGACACGGCTAACCATGGTTAGTTTATACACTCTGCAGAGGTTTGCGCACTTTTCTCCAGAAGACTCGATCTCCTCCGTTGGGATTCTCGCACTACAAGATGTTTGAGAAACGGATGACCGAGACATAGTTTTTCAGAAGCGCTAGCACCTTACGATCGGGTAGACCGTTACACCTACTTTCCCCTACATCTGCTAGTGTACCACTGTAAGAGTTCGCACGACTTAGTCAACTATGCTAGAGCCCATAATAGCTTATGGTTGCACACGGAAGTTTCTAGCATGAATAGTCTCATGATCCCTTTGAGCCTGGGTGGCGGTCCAAAAGAAAAATAGGCAATCGCTGGAATACCCAGGTGCCTCAATCCACCCAGATGTGTATTTAAGTTGCCACCTTAGATAAACCATTAATTTAAAAATCTCACATCTATCATGAGTACTCTCAAACCCAATCCACGTCTACGAGCATAGCATGGCAGTAATAAGCAAACGTAGAAGTAACTCCCAAAGGTTTGATAATAAAATAGGTAATAGGTACTACCTCAACTACTTCCCAAACCCACAATTTAATTAAATCCTAACCATGCAATGTGTGAGGATTGATCTAATGCAATAAAAACTGGGTAGTAGGAGGTATGATCAAAGTGTTACTTGCCTTGCTGATGATCCGAAAAACCTAGCGATTCGAAGTAGCAAGCGGCGCACTTCGGATACTCTATCGCAAACAAACAAGCATACAATAAGCACTCAACTAATGCACAGGTAAAACTCAAATAAGAGATTTAACCAGAAAGTTCAACTTAAGAACTCCGGTTGGCAAAAAGAACCAAATCGAACGAAGCAACGAAAGACAAACGGCAAAAGAAACAGGCTTCATTTACTATTCTAGATCTAGGTCAAATTTTACAGAGGCAAAAACTTGTTTGAGTTGGTTAAACGAAAAGAGGGTTTCGAGAAGAAACTCAAGGCGCTTGAATCGCCTAATTCCGATAAACGAGCGAAAAGTTATGCTAGAACGAATATCGGATGAGGAATCGCGATCAGAAAAATCGCAGATTAATCCGAGAAAAAGAAAAACGACGAACAGATTAACGAACGAACGTTTGTTATCTGGATCTAAACGAAGAACGCGTTCGTTAAAACGAACGATCGAGCAAACCCTCGCTAAATAAATAAACCGGAAAAACCAATCTATAAAAAAACAAATCTAAAAAAACCGAAAAAAACTGGCGGAAAATTGAACGGTTTTCTAAAAAAACCGGCGGGCAGCTCGATCTCGTCGTCGGCGAACTCCGGCGGCGACGGGGCGGCGGCGGCGGCGCGACGGCTGGCGGCTAGGGCGGCGGGTAGGGTTTGGGGCGGGGCGCGGCTGGGCTGGGGCTGGGGCGGCCCGGGGCGCGGCTATATAAAGCCTCGGCCAGGCGGAGTCCTGGCCGGTTACGGCTCAAGGTTGGTTGAGACTCTTTTTTTTAATTATTATGCTCAGAAAAAAACAAAAGGAATACTAAACGGACTCCAAAAATTCTGAAATAAATTTTCCCCGGCTTCTAAAATCAAGCCGCAGAGGATGAACATTTATTTGGGGCCTAAATGCAATTTTGAAAAACACGCATTTTTCCTAAATTCAAATAAAATAGCAAATAAAGCCAAAATAAAATCTTATTTGATTTTTTTATTTAAATCCTCAATATTTCTTTATTTTGGGAAATTCATTTTATTCCACTCTCATATTTTTGTAATAGAAATAATTGAAGATAAAATAAATAAAATCAAATGAGCCTATTTTCAAAATTTGAGAAAACTCAAATATGAAAATAACGAAATCCCCAACTCTCTCCGAGGGTCCTTGATTTGCGTAGAATTTTCTAGGATCAAGCAAAATGCAAATAAAATATGATATGCAATGATGATCTATTGTATAACATTCCAAATTGAAAATTTGGGATGTTACATTCACATACCCCGCAAACATCTAGGAGCACCACGAAACCCTATTTCCACCACCGCAACCTTCTGTACCCAAGAGATCCCATCTTAGGGCCTTCTTCGGAGCTCCACCGAAGGGGGCATTGATCACGAAGGGCCTCCACATCAACTCCATGGCCCCTTCGATGATGTGTGAGTAGTTTACCTTAGACCTTCGGGTCCATAGCTAGTAGCTAGATGGCTTCTTCTCTCTCTTTGGATCTCAATACAAAGTTCTGCTCGATCCTCTTGGAGATCTATTCAATGTAATCTTATTTTGTGGTGTGTTTGTCGAGATCCGATGAATTGTGGGTTTATGATCTAGATTATCTATGAACAATATTTGAATTTCCTCTGAATTCTTTTATGTATGATTGGTTATCTTTGCAAGTCTCTTCGAATTATCAGTTTGGTTTGGCCTACTAGATTGATCTTTCTTGCAATGGGAGAAGTGCTTAGCTTTGGGTTAAATGTTGTGGTGCTCGATCCGAGTGACAGAAAGGGAAACGACACATATTGTATTGTTGCCATCGAGGATAAAAAGATGGGGTTTACATCATATTGCATGAGTTTATCCCTCTACATCATGTCATCTTGCTTAAGGCGTTACTCTATTCTTATGAACTTAATACTCTAGATGCATGCTGGATAGCGGTCGATGTGTGGATTAATAGTAGTAGATGCAGGCAGGAGTCGGTCTACTTGTCACGGACGTGATGCCTATATACATGATCATACCTAGATATTCTCAGAATTATTCGCTTTTCTATCAATTGCTCGACAGTAATTTGTTCACCCACCATAATACTTATGCTATATTGAGAGAAGCCACTAGTGAAACCTATGGCCCCCAGGTCTATTTTTCATCATACAAGTTCCCAATCTATTTTATTTTGCAATCTTTAGTTTCAATCTATATCATAAAAATACCAAAAATACTTATCTTATTATTATCATCTCTATCAGATCTCACTCTTGCAAGTGGTCGTGAAGGAACTGACAACCCCTTTATCGCGTTGGTTGTGAGGTTCTTATTTGTTTGTGTAGGTACGAGGTGACTCGCGCGTGGTCTCCTACTGGATTGATACCTTGGTTCTCAAAAACTGAGGGAAATACTTACGCTGCTTTACTGCACCATCCTTTCGTCTTCAAGGGAACACCAACGCAGTGCTCAAGAGGTAGCAATTACTACAACTAATTTTTTTGTTTTTTCTAAAGTTTTTCAAACATACAAGAAGAAAGCAAGTAAATAAATCTAAGCATGGATGATGCAATGAAAAAGTGTGAACACCGACAAATAGAATGATATGTGAACATGAATATAATGTCAGTGAGAAACACGTACTCCCCCAAGCTTAGGCTTTTGGTCTAAGTTGATAATCGATCAGTAGCCTGGAGGGTAGTAGGGATCCTGAGGAGCGAGCATCCACTCATCCCACTACTGAGGTGCCTGTGTAGCCTCTGCAGCAGCGTGAGCGTTCCAGTAGGTGAGGATGGCTGCAGGCATAATCCGGTATCCGCCCCTGGCAACAGAATCAAACAAAGCAGGTGCAGGCAAGGGGATAACATCACGAGTGTCAACGCTATAGACCAAGTTATAAGGAATAGCAATATTAGGACGATCATGTGCAAGAAAGTGATGGTGATCCATGGTTGCACGGTCAAGATAAACCTTGGTCGGAGGGTAATCATGAGGGCGTAACTCAACCTCAAAGTGAACCGCCAACCGAGTAGCAAAAATACCACCATGTATTTTACCCTAAGATTTGTTAAGATGAAGGCGACGAGCCACAATAGCTCCCAAGCTATAAGTGTGGTCGCCCTCTATTGCACGATGTAAAACAACAAGGTCTGGTGAACTAATTGCATCCACCTTCTCCCTAGCAAGCAAGCATTTGGTAATGAAATACGCAAAGTAACGAACAACAGGAAAATGTAAACCACCGACAGTGATGGATGACACTCTCCTCTCATCACCCACTGTCAAAGTGCGACAGAAGTCCTCAAACTCAGTCGACCTAGGCTCAGCCAAGCTCCCATCAGACGGGATCATGCATATGTCACAAAACTCAGTAAGTAGTATGTGATGGTTTTCAGCATATAAATCAAAGCTTACTTCAGGAGGATTATTTCTAGGCAAGAAAGTAAAGCTTTGAACAAACATGTTTGTGAGGATTTGGTGTTGTTCACACTCATCTGTGATAAAGTCGGTGAGGGCGGCATTAGCAATAAATTGCATGAACTCCTCATGAATTTCAGCCTCTTTTAGGAACGGGGTGTGCGGCCATTCGCACGACCGTACCTCCGCCAACCTCCGAGGGCTGAGATCATTGTGACTCTCCAATAACACACTTGGAGTTCTTCTTTGAGCCATACATCCTGAGGATATTCATGTCCGCGTACAATTTTTCCTATGAACAAAAATCTGAATTTTTAGTTCACAAAATTTTCTCAACCGAACTTCGCAAAACTAATAGCAACTACTCATAGGGATACATGGAGGCCATAGTAAGCATTTAAACTACTTAGAACACTAAGAATTGAACATGCAAGCACATCTACAGCAGCACCAAGAGTTTCTATTTATTCAAAGTATAAACCACTAAAACAAAAACTAATTGGACAAATGGTGGAGTCACATACCAAGCAATAATCCCCGAAACAGTTTCCAAAACGGAGCTTTGAGCAAAGAGATCGAAATATGTGGGATTGTGCTCAAGAACACGGGAGAGAGAGCAATGTGGATTTTTTTTCTGGAGGTGAGTGATGATGTGGGCTAAAGAGATAAGTGAGGGGGCTCATGTGGGGACCACAACCCACCAGGGCGCGCCTGGGGGTGCTGGCGCGTCCAGGTGGGTTGTGCCCACCTGGTGCACCCCCTCTCGTATTATTTGCAACAAAAATTCTTAAATATTCAGAAAAAATCATATAAAATTTGCAAGGCATTCTCAGAGCTTTTATTTTTTGGTCATTTTCTATTGCACGGGAAAATCACAAAACAGACAAAACATGGCATTTTACTTTATTTAACTAATCAAAGCAAAGAATAAAAAGTAGGATAGAAAGTAGTGCTTACTAAATTCATCAACTTCATACCATTCAAAAATGATTCATTAATAAGGTTGATCAAGTCTTACTAACAACCACTTTTGATTAGCATGAAACCGAAGAACTTCCATAAATCACTAAGTTGCCTCTATGGGGATTTGCATTTCCCCAACAATAAGCATTTCATATTTCATTTGGACAGTAGGTAGAGGTATTTGAAAACTTCCAATAGTGATTGTCGGAGATTTCTCAATAACATTAATACCATTCACTTGGAATTGTTTCTTCGGAAAGTGCACCGTATGCTCATTACCGTTAATATGAAAAGTGACCTTGCTTTTATTGCAATCAATAACAGCCCCTGCAGTATTCAAGAAGGGTCTACTAAGGATAATCGACATGTTGTCGTCCTCGGGCATCTCAAGTATAACAAAGTCAGTCAAAATAGTAACATTAGCAACAACAACGGGCACATCCTCACGGATACCGATAGGTATGGCAGTTGATTTGTCATCCATTTGCAAAGATATTTCAGTAGGTGTGAGTTTATTCAAATCAAGTCTTTTATATAAAGAGAAAGGCATAACACTAACACCAGCTCCTAAATCACACAAAGCAGATTTCACATAATTATTTTTTATAGAGCAAGGTATAGTTAGTATGCCTGGATCTCCAAGTTTTTTAGGTACTCCATCTTTAAAGGTATAATTAGCAAGCATAGTGGAGATTTCAGCTTCCGGTATTTTTCTCTTATTTGTGATGATGTCTTTCATATATTTTGCATAAGGAGGCATTTTCAGGATATCAGTCAAGCGAGTACGCAAAAAGACTGGCCTCAGCATTTCAGCAAAGCGTTCAAATTCTTCATCATCATTCTTTTTAGTTGACTTGGGTGGAAAGACATAGGTTTTTGAACCCACGGTTCTCTTTCTTTACCGTGTTTCCTAGCCACAAAGTTACTTTTATCATACCTTTTATTCTTAGGTTGTGGGTTATCAAGATCAACAGGTGGTTTTATCTCAACACCATTATCTGGTTCTTTATTATTTGGTTGAGTGTCTTCATGAACCTCATCATTATCTTTTTCATTATCAATAGGTGAGTGTGTTGGAAATATGCCCTAGAGGCAATAATAAAAGTATTATTATTATATTTCCTTGTTCATGATAATTGTCTTTTATTCATGCTATAAATGTATTATCCGGAAATCGTAATACACGTGTGAATACATAGACCACAATATGTCCATAGTGAGCCTCTAGTTGACTAGCTCGTTGTGATCAACAGATAGTCATGGTTTCCTGGCTATGGACATTGGATGTCATTGATAACGGGATCACATCATTAGGAGAATGATGTGATGGACAAGACCCAATCCTAAGCTTAGCACAAAGATCGTGTAGTTCGTTTGGTAGAGCTTTGCCAATGTCAAGTATCTCTTCCTTTGACCATGAGATCGTGTAACTCCTGGATACCGTAGGAGTGCTTTGGGTGTATCAAATGTCACAACGTAACTGGGTGACTATAAAGGTGCACTACAGGTATCTCCGAAAGTATCTATTGTTTTATGCGGATCGAGACTGGGATTTGTCACTCCGTGTAAACGGAGAGGTATCTCTGGGCCCACTCGGTAGGACATCATCATATGCGCAATGTGACCAAGGAGTTGATCACGGGATGATGTGTTACGGAACGAGTAAAGTGACTTGCCGGTAACGAGATTGAACAAGGTATTGGATACCGACGATCGAATCTCGGGCAAGTAACATACCGATAGACAAAGGGAATTGTATACGGGATCATTTGAGTCCTTGACATCGTGGTTCATCCGATGAGATCATCGTGGAACATGTGGGAGCCAACATGGGTATCCAGATCCCGCTGTTGGTTATTGACCGGAGAACGTCTCGGTCATGTCTACATGTCTCCCGAACCCGTAGGGTCTACACACTTAAGGTTCAATGACGCTAGGGTTATAAAGGAAGCTTGTATGTGGTTACCGAATGTTGTTCGGAGTCCCGGATGAGATCCCGGATGTCACGAGGAGTTCCGGAATGGTCCAGAGGTAAAGATTTATATATAGGAAGTCCTGTTTCGGCCATCGGGACAAGTTTCGGGGTCATCGGTATTGTACCGGGACCACCGGAAGGGTCCCGGGGGCCCACCGGGTGGGGCCACCTGCCCCGGGGGGCCACATGGGCTGTAGGGGGTGCGCCTTGGCCTACATGGGCCAAGGGCATCAGCCCCTAGAGGCCCATGCACCAAGATAAAGGAAAAAGGGGAGAGTCCTAAAGGGGGAAGGCACCTCCGAGGTGCCTTGGGGAGGATGGACTCCTCCCCCCTCCTTAGCCGCACCCCTTTCTTGGAGTAGGGGGCAAGGCTGCGCCTCTCCCCTCTCCCCTGCCCCTATATATAGTGGAGGGAAGGGAGGGCATCTATACCTGAGCCCCTGGCACCTCCCTCCCTCCCGTGACACCTCCTCCTCTTCCGTAGGTGCTTGGCGAAGCCCTGCAGGATTGCCACGCTCCTCCATCACCACCACGCCGTTGTGCTGCTGCTGGATGGAGTCTTCCTCAACCTCTCCCTCTCTCCTTGCTGGATCAAGGCGTGGGAGACGTCACCGGGCTGTACGTGTGTTGAACGCGGAGGTGCCGTCCGTTCGGCACTTGATCATCGGTGATCTGAATCACGACGAGTACGACTCCATCAACCCCGTTCACTTGAACGCTTCCGCTTAGCGATCTACAAGGGTATGTAGATGCACTCTCTTTCTACTCGTTGCTGGTCTCTCCATAGATAGATCTTGGTGATTACGTAGGAAAATTTTTGAATTTCTGCTACGTTCCCCAACAGTGGCATCATGAGCTAGGTCTATTGCGTAGATTCTTTGCACGAGTAGAACACAAAGTAGTTGTGGGCGTTGATGTTGTTCAATATGCTTACCGTTACTAGTCCAATCTTGTTTCGACGGTATTGTGGGATGAAGCGGCCCGGACCGACCTTACACGTACTCTTACGTGAGACAGGTTCCACCAATTGACATGCACTTGGTGCATAAGGTGGCTAGCGGGTGCTAGTCTCTCCCACTTTAGTCGGAACGGATTCGATGAAAAGGGTCCTTATGAAGGGTAAATAGCAATTGGCATATCACGTTGTGGTTTTGCGTAGGTAAGAAACGTTCTTGCTAGAAACCCATAGCAGCCACGTAAAACATGCAAACAACAATTAGAGGACGTCTAACTTGTTTTTGCAGGGTATGCTATGTGATGTGATATGGCCAGAAGAATGTGATGAATGATATGTGATGTATGAGATTGATCATGTTCTTGTAATAGGATTCACGACTTGCATGTCGATGAGTATGACAACCGGCAGGAGCCATAGGAGTTGTCTTTATTTATTGTATGACATGCGTGTCATTGAAGAACGCCATGTAAACTACTTTACTTTATTGCTAAACGCGTTAGTCATAGAAGTAGAAGTAGTCGTTGGCGTGACAACTTCATGAAGACACGATGATGGAGATCATGATGATGGAGATCATGGTGTCATGCCGGTGACAAGATGATCATGGAGCCCCGAAGATGAAGATCAATGGAGCTATATGATATTGGCCATATCATGTCACAACTATATAATTGCATGTGATGTTTATTATGATTATGCATCTTGTTTACTTAGGACGACGGTAGTAAATAAGATGATCCCTTACAACAATTTCAAGAAGTGTTCTCCCCTAACTGTGCACCATTGCTACAGTTCGTCGCTTCCAAGCACCACGTGATGATCGGGTGTGATGGATTCTTACGTTCACATACAACGGGTGTAAGACAGTTTTACACAGCGAAAACACTTAGGGTTAACCTGACGAGCCTAGCATGTGCAGACATGGCCTCGGAACACGGAGACCGAAAGGTCGAGCATGAGTCGTATAGTAGATACGATCAACATGAAGATGTTCACCGACGTTAACTAGTCCGTCTCACGTGATGATCGGACACGGCCTAGTTGACTCAGATCATGTGATCACTTAGATGACCAGAGGGATGTCTATCTAAGTGGGAGTTCATAAGATGAACTTAATTATCTTGAACATAGTCAAAAGACCCTTTGCAAATTATGTCGTAGCTCGCGCTATAGTTCTACTGTTTAGATATGTTCCTAGAGAAAATATAGTTGAAAGTTGATAGTAGCGATTATGCGGACAGTAGAAAGCTTATGTCCTTAATGCACTGCTCAGTGTGCTAAACCCCAAACGTCGTTTGTGGATGTTTCGAACATCGAACATACACGTTTTGATAACTACGTGATAGTTCAGTTAAATGGTTTAAGTAGAGGCACCAAAGACGTTTTTTGAAACATCGCGAAACATATGAGATGTTTTGAAGGCTGAAATTGGGATTTCAGGCTCGTGCCCACGTCAAGAGGTATAAGACCTCCGACGATTTTCTTAGCCTGCAAACTAAGGGAGAAAAGCTCAATCGTTGAGCTTGTGCTCAGATTGTCTGAGTGCAACAATCACTTGAATCAAGTGGGAGTTGATCTTCCAGATGAAATAGTGATAGTTTCTCCGAAGTCATTACCACCAAGCTGCTAGAGCTTCGTGATGAACTATAACATATCAAGGATAGAGATGATGATCCTTGAGGTATTCGCGTTGTTTGACATCGCGAAAGTAGAAATCAAGAAGGAGCATCAATTGTTGATGGTTGATGAAACCACTAGTTTCAAGAAGGGCAAGGGAAAGAAGGGATACTTCATGAAACGGCAAATCAGCTACTGCACCAATGAAGAAACCCGAGGTTGAACCCAAACCCGAGACTAAGTGCTTCTGTAAATAAGGGGAACAACCACTAGAGCAGGATTACCCTAGATACTTGGTAGATGAGAAGGCTGGCAAGGTCGATAGAAGTATATTGGATATACATTATGTTAATGTGTACTTTACTAGTACTCCTAGTAGCACCAGGGTATTAGATACCGGTTCGGTTGCTAAGTGTTAGTAACTCGAAATAAAAGCTACGGAATAAAACGGAGACTAGCTAAAGGTGAGCTGACGATACCTGTTGGAAGTGTTTCCAAGTTTGATGTGATCTAACATCGCACGCTCCCTCTACCATCAAGATTAGTATTAAACCTGAATAAGTGCTCTTGCACCTAAAGGAATGGTTTATTGAATTTTGATCGTAGGGATACACATTTTCATGCCAAAAGATATAAGATAGTAATGATAGTACCACTTACTTGTGGCACTGCCATGTAAGTCATAATGGTATAAAACGCATGAAGAAGCTCCATATTGATGGATCTTTGGACTCACTCGTTTTGAAAAGTTTGAGACATGCAAACCATGTCTATTGGTATATATGCATGAAGAAACTCCATGCAAATGGACCGTTCGGACTCACTTGATTTTGAATCACTTGAGATATGCAAATCATACCACATAGGCAAGATGACTGAAAAGCCTCGGTTTCAATAAGATGGAACAAGATAGCAACTTGTTGGAAGTAACACATTTTGATGTGTGCAGTCCAATAAGTGCTGAGGCATGCAGTGAATATCGTTATGTTCTTACTTCACAGATGATTCGAGTAGATGTTGAGAATATTTACTTGATGAAACACAAGTCTGAATTATTGAACGGTTCAAGTAATTTCAGAGTGAAGTAGAAGATCATTGTGACAAGAGAATAAAATGTCTATGATACGATCATAGAGATGAATATCTAAGTTACGAGTTTTGGCACACAATTAAGACATTGTGGAAATTGTTTCGCAATTAATACCGCCTGGAACACCATAGTGTGATGGTGTGTCCGAACATCATAGTTGCACCCTATTGGATATGGTGCGTACCATGATGTCTCTTATCGAATTACCACTATTGTTCATGGGTTAGGCATTAGAGACAACCACATTCACTTTAAATAGGGCACCACGTAATTCTGTTGAGATGACACAGTATGAATTATGGTTTAGAGAAACCTAAGTTGTCGTGTCTTAAAGGTTTGGGGCTGCGACGCTTATGTGAAAAAGTTTCAGGAGTAAGCCCGAACCCAAAGCGGATAAAATGCATCTTCATAGGACACCCAAAACAGTTGGGTATACCTCCTAATTCAGATCCGAAAGCAATATGGATTGTTTCTTGAATCGGGTCCTTTCTCGAGGAAAGGTTTCTCTCGAAAGAGTTGAGTGGGAGGATGGTGGAGACTTGATGAGGTTATTGAACCGTCTCTTCAACTAGTGTGTGACAGGGCACAGGGAGTTGTTCCTGTGGCACCTACACCAATTGAAGTGGAAGCTTATGATATTGATCATGAAACTTCGGATCAAGTCACTCCCAAACCTCGTAGGATGACAAGGATGCGTACTACTTCAGAGTGGTATGTAATCCTGTCTTGAAGGTCATGCTGCTAGACAACAATGAACCTACGAGCTATGGAGAAGCGATGGTGGGCCCGAATTCCGACAAATGGTTAGAAGCCATGAAATCCGAGATAGTATCCATATATCAGAACAAAGCATGGACTTTGATGGATTTGCCCGATGATCGGCAATCCATTGAGATAAATGGATCTTTTAAGAAGAAGATGGACGTGGATGGTAATGTCACCATCTATGAAGCTTGACTTGTGGCGAAGTGTTTTCTGACAAGTTCAAGGAGTTGACTACGATGAGATTTTCTCACTCGTAGCGATGCTTAAAGTCCGTCGGAATCATGTTAGCATTAGCTGCATTTATGAAATCTGGCAGATGGATGTCAAGACAAGTTTCCTTACTAGTTTTCGTAAGGAAAGGTTGTATGCAATACAATCAGAAAAGTTTTGTCGATCCTAAGGATGCTAAAAGGTATGCTAGCTCCAGCGATCCTTCTAAGGACTGGAGTAAGCATCTCGGAGTTGGAATGTACGCTTTGATGAGATGATCAAAGATTTTGGATTTATACAAAGTTTATGAGAAACTTGTATTTCCAAAGAAGTGAGTGCGAGCACTATAGAATTTCTGATGAGTATATGTTGTTGACATATTGTTGATCAGAAATGATGTAGAATTTCTAGAAAGCATATAGGGTTATTTGAAAGGTGTTTTTCAATAGAAAACCTGGATTAAGCTACTTGAACATTAAACATCGAGATCTATAAGGATAGATCAATATGCTTAATAATACTTTCAAAATGAGCATATACCTTGACATGATCTTGAAGGTGTTCAAGATGGATCAGTCAAAGAAGAAGTTCTTGCCTGAGTTGTAAGGTACGAAGTTAAGACTTAAAGCTCGACCACGGCAGAATAGAGAGAAAGGACGAAGGTCGTCCCCTATGCTTAAGACGTAGGCTCTTCAGTATGCTATGCTATGTACCGCACCTGAAGTGTGCCTTGCCATGAGTCAGTCAAGGGGTACAAGAGTGATCCAAGAATGGCTCACAGGACAGCGGTCAAAGTTATCCTTAGTAACTAGTGGACTAAGGAATTTTCTCGATTATGGAGGTGGTAAAAGAGTTCGTCGTAAAGGTTACGACGATGCAAGCTTGACACCTATCCGGATAGCTCTGAGTAGAGAGACCGGATACATAAAATGGAGCAATAATTTAGAATAGCTCCAAGTAGAACAGTTATTTGGAATAGCTCCAAATAGAGCGTGGTAGCTACATCTAGGAGATGACATAGAGATTTGTAAAGCACACACGGATCTGAAAGGTTCAGACCCGTTGACTAAAACCTCTCTCACAAGCAACATGATCAAACATAAAAACTCATTGAGTGTTAATCACATAGTGATGTGAACTAGACTACTGACTCTAGTAAACTCTTGGGTATTAGTCACATGGCGATGTGACCTGTGAGTGTTAATCACATGGCGATGTGAACTAGATTATTGACTCTAGTGCAAGTGGGAGACTGTTGGAAATATGCCCTAGAGGCAATAATAAAAGTATTATTATTATATTTCCTTGTTCATGATAATTGTCTTTTATTCATGCTATAATTGTATTATCCGGAAATCGTAATACACGTGTGAATACATAGACCACAATATGTCCATAGTGAGCCTCTAGTTGACTAGCTCGTTGTGATCAACAGATAGTCATGGTTTCCTGGCTATGGACATTGGATGTCATTGATAACGGGATCACATCATTAGGAGAATGATGTGATGGACAAAACCCAATCCTAAGCTTAGCACAAAGATCGTGTAGTTCATTTGCTAGAGCTTTGCCAATGTCAAGTATCTCTTCCTTTGACCATGAGATCGTGTAACTCCTGGATACCGTAGGAGTGCTTTGGGTGTATCAAACGTCACAACGTAACTGGGTGACTATAAAGGTGCACTACAGGTATCTCCGAAAGTATCTATTGTTTTATGCGGATCGAGACTGGGATTTGTCACTCCGTGTAAACGGAGAGGTATCTCTGGGCCCACTCGGTAGGACATCATCATATGCGCAATGTGACCAAGGAGTTGATCACGGGATGATGTGTTACGGAACGAGTAAAGTGACTTGCCGGTAACGAGATTGAACAAGGTATTGGATACCGACGATCGAATCTCAGGCAAGTAACATACCGATAGACAAAGGGAATTGTATATGGGATCGTTTGAGTCCTTGACATCGTGGTTCATCCGATGAGATCATCGTGGAACATGTGGGAGCCAACATGGGTATCCAGATCCCGCTGTTGGTTATTGACCGGAGAACGTCTCGGTCATGTCTACATGTCTCCCGAACCCGTAGGGTCTACACACTTAAGGTTCGATGACGCTAGGGTTATAAAGGAAGCTTGTATGTGGTTACCGAATGTTGTTCGGAGTCCCGGATGAGATCCCGGACGTCACGAGGAGTTCCGGAATGGTCCGGAGGTAAAGATTTATATATAGGAAGTCCTGTTTCGGCCATCGGGACAAGTTTCGGGGTCATCGGTATTGTACCGGGACCACCGGAAGGGTCCCGGGGGCCCACCGGGTGGGGCCACATGCCCCGGGGGGCCACATGGGCTGTAGGGGGTGCGCCTTGGCCTACATGGGCCAAGGGCATCAGCCCCTAGAGGCCCATGCGCCAAGATAAAGGAAAAAGGGGAGAGTCCTAAAGGGGGAAGGCACCTCCGAGGTGCCTTGGGGAGGATGGACTCCTCCCCCCTCCTTAGCCGCACCCCTTTCTTGGAGTAGGGGGCAAGGCTGCGCCTCTCCCCTCTCCCCTGCCCCTATATATAGTGGAGGGAAGGGAGGGCATCTATACCTAAGCCCCTGGCGCCTCCCTCCCTCCCGTGACACCTCCTCCTCTTCCGTAGGTGCTTGGCGAAGCCCTGCAGGATTGCCACGCTCCTCCATCACCACCACGCCGTTGTGCTGCTGCTGGATGGAGTCTTCCTCAACCTCTCCCTCTCTCCTTGCTGGATCAAGGCATGGGAGACGTCACCGGGCTGTACGTGTGTTGAACGCGGAGGTGCCGTCCGTTCGGCACTTGATCATCGGTGATCTGAATCACGACGAGTACGACTCCATCAACCCCGTTCACTTGAACGCTTCCGCTTAGCGATCTACAAGGGTATGTAGATGCACTCTCTTTCTACTCGTTGCTGGTCTCTCCATAGATAGATCTTGGTGATTACGTAGGAAATTTTTTGAATTTCTGCTACGTTCCCCAACAGAGTGTTCATTACCAGATTGAGTTTCAGCATCAGAGATAGAAGTTTCATTTTCATTATCAGGAGGTTTTTCTATTTCAGGTTCACTAGAAGTGTTCAAAGTCCTATCATTTTTCTTTCTCCTTTTCTTTTTAGAAGGACTAGGTGCACTAGTATTATTTCTTTGTGAATCTTGTATAATTCTTTTTTAGTGTCCCCCAGGATAAAGTGGTTCCTGAGTCATTTTACCTCCTCTAGTTGCAACTCTAACAGCAAAGTCATGCATATTATGATTCATTTCATCAAGTAATTTTGTTTGTGATTTAGCAACTTGTTCTAACTGAGTTTGAACCATAGAAGCATGTTTTCCAACACCTCTAGCATCATTTGATATTCTAAATAACAAGTCACTCAAGCGAGCAATCATATCAGAATTATATTTCAGTTGTTTCATAACATTTGCATTGAAGTGATCTTGTTTTCTAATGTAGTTTTCAAACTCATAAAGGCATTGACTGGGATGCATATTGTGAGGGCTATCATTTTCATTGAACTTCATAAGAGAATTTACATCTACCACCTTAGGCAGTGGTGGTATATTAAGCCCATGTATTTCTTCAATAGGAGGTAAATTTCTAACATCCTCGTCTTTAATACCTTTTTCCTTCATAGATTTCTTTGCCTCTTGCATATCTTCAGGACTGAGATATAATATACCCCTCTTCTTCGGAGTGGGTTTAGGCGGTGGTTCAGGAACAGTCCAATCATCATAATTTTTTAATATATTATTCAATAATTCTTCAGCTTGTCCAATAGTTCGTTCCCTGAAAACACAACTAGGACAACTATCTAGGAAGTCCCTAGAAGCATCGGTTAGTCCATTATAGAAGATATCAAGTATTTCATTTGTCTTAAGAGGATGATCAGGCAAAGCCTCCCCCAAGCTTGTGGGAGACTCTCTTCTTTAGTTTGCACAAAGTTAAATATTTCTTCTAAGGCATCTTGTTTCATATGAGCAGGAAAATATTTTTCAGAGAAATAATAAATCATATCCTAGGGACTACGCACACAACCAGGAGCAAGAGTATTGTACCAAGCTTTAGTATCACCTTTTAATGAGAAAGGAAATAATTTTGAGAATAAAGTAATAACGAGTCTTCTCAGCATGAGTAAAAAGGGTGGCTGTATCATTCAACTTAGTAAGATGTGCCACAAGAGTTTCAGTTTCATAACCATGGAAATGATCAGATTCAACCAAAGTAAGCAACTCTGGGTCGACAGAGAATTCATAATCCTTATCATAAATAAAGATGAGTGAAGTAGCAAACTTAGGATCGCATTTCATTCTAGCATTCAGGGATTTTTCTTTATACTTGCATAATAATTTCTCTAGATCATCTTTATCCTTACAAGCAAGAATATCTCCAGTTGCTTCTTCACTCATAACATAACCTTTTGGTACATTAGGCAATTCATATCTGGCAAGGCTAGTTCTAGCAGGTGTTTCATGAGTTTCAGTTTCAAGCTCATCATCAGATTCAACAACATCATGTTGTATTACTCTAGCAATTTGTTCATCAAGAAATTCACCAAGTGGCACATCATCATTATCAAGCAAGGTATTGGCATCATCATAAGCATCATTCATAGTAGAAGTAGCATCATCAATAACTTGCGACATATCAGGATTAATAGCATGTGGTGGTATTGCAAGTTTACTCATAACAGAAGGTGAATCTAAAGCAGAACTGGATGGCAGTTCCTTACCTCCCCTCGTTCTTGAGGGAAATATCTTAGTCTTTGGATCCTTCAGATTCTTCATAGTGATAATATGATAATAATCCCAAGTGACTCAACAAATATAGCTATGCTCCCCGGCAACGCCGCCAGAAAAAGGTCTTGATAACCCACAAGTATAGGGGATCGCAACAGTTTACGAGGGTAAAGTATTCAACCCAAATTTATATATTCGACACAAGGGGAGCCAAAGAATATTTAAAGGTATTAGCAGCTGAGTTGACAATTCAACCACACCTGGAGATTAATTATCTACAGCAAAGTGATCAGTAGCAAAGTAGTTTGATAGTTTTGATAGTAGTGACAGCAGTAACGGTAACAGTAACAGTGATAGCCGTAATTTGTAGCAAGTGTAATAGTGATGATAGAAATAGTAATGTAGCAGGAACAATATAGGATAAATTCGTAGGCATTGGATCGGTGACTTGTTGGATGATATTCATCATGAGATAGTCATAACCTAGGGCGATACGGCACTAGCTCCAGTTCATCGATATAATGTAGGCATGTATTCCGTAAATAGTCATACATGCTTTATTAAAAGAACTTGCATGACATCTTTTGTCCTACCATCCCGTGGCAGCGGGGTCCATATTGGAAACTAAGGGATATTAAGGCCTCCTTTTAATAGAGAACAGGAACAAAGCATTAACACAAGTGAATACATGAACTCCTCAAACTACGGTCATCATCGAGAGTGGGCCCGGTTGTTGTCACTCCGGGGTTGTCGGATCATAACCGTAGAGGTGACTATTGTAGGATCGAAAGTATGTCTAGAGGGGGGGGGTGATTAGACTACTTGACTTAATAAAAATCTAGCCTTTTCCCAATTTTAGTTCTTGGTAGATTTTAGCAACTTAGCACAAACAAGTAATCAACCTACACATGCAATTCTAAGAGTATAGCAGCGGAATGTAAAACAATTGCATATGAAGGTAAAGGGAGGAGATTAGAGGGAGCAAACGCAATGTAGACACGGAGATTTTTGGCGTGGTTCCGATAGGTGGTGCTATCGTACATCCACGTTGATGGAGACTTCAACCCACGAAGGGTAATGGTTGTACGAGTCCACGGAGGGCTCCATCCACGAAGGGTCCACGAAGAAGCAACCTTGTCTATCCCACCATGGCCGTCGCCCACGAAGGACTTGCCTCATTAGGGTAGATCTTCATGAAGTAGGCAATCTCCTTGCCCTTACAAACTCCTTGGTTCAACTCCACAATCTTGTCGGAGGCTCCCAAGTGACACCTAGCCAATCTAGGAGACACCACTCTCCAAGAAGTAACAAATGGTGTGTTGATGATGAACTCCTTGCTCTTGTGCTTCAAATGATAGTCTCCCCAACACTCAACTCTCTCTCATAGGATTGGATTTGGTAGAAAGAAGATTTGAGTGGAAAGCAACTTGGGAAGGCTAAAGATCAAGATTTATGTGGTTGGAATGAAATATCTTGACCTCAACACAAGTGTAGGTGGTTCTCTCTCAGAAAATATGTATTGGAATTGTAGGCATGTTATGATGGCTCTCTCCGCGAATGAAGAGTGGTTGGAGGTGTATTTATAGCCTCCACACAAAATATAACCGTTACACACAAATCACCAAACTCGGTGGGACCAAATCATGAAACTCGGTCAGACCGATTTAGTTCAAAATGTGAACGTTAGGATTCTCGGTGGGACTGACTTCTCAACTCAGTGGGACCGATTTCGTTAGGGTTAGGGCATAACGTAATCTCGGTGAGACCGATTTTGGTAATGGACTAACAGAGAGTTGGCCAGGCAAACTCGGTGGGACCGATTCGCTCATCTCGGTTGGACCGAAGTGTTACGAAGGGGAACAGAGAGTTTACATTGCAAACTCAGTGGGACCGATCGCTCATATCGGTTTGACCGAAACATTACGAAGGGAAACAGAGAGATTATAATCCCATCTCGGTGAGACCGAGATCCCTATCGGTGAGACTGAAAAGACTAGGGTTTCTGGCAGTGGCTATGTCAACTAAACTTGGTGGCGCCGGATAGAAAGAATCGGTGGGGCCGAGTTGGATATATGGTGTGGGACATATGTGGATATGAGAAAGTAGTGGAGGGTTTTGGAGCATATCACTAAGCATTTCGAGCAAGCACCTCATTAAGCAACACCTAATCCCTTCTTAATAGTATTGTCTTTTCCTATAGACTCAATGTGATATTGGATCACCAAAATAGAAAATGTAGAGTTTTGTGCTTTGAGCTTGAGCCAATCTTTTATTCTTAGCATTTTGAAGGGTCCACTTTCTAATCCATGACATGCCAACCATTGAGCTTTCCTGAAATATTCGTCTTGGAATAGCATTAGCTCAATGAGCTATATGTTGTTAGGAATTACCAAAACCACCCAGGGATAGTTGCACTTTCAATCTCCCCCTTTTTGGTAATTGATGACAACATATAGATCAAAGCTTCGACAAATGATAAATAAGATTGAAAAACATCGTCGCTTTGAGAAGTATGTGATAAGCAAGAGCTCCCCCTAAATTTGTGCATTATTTAAAATTTGCTTTTGAATGCAAATGCACAATCGATTAGGATCATGGGTTACTCTTCCATGTCACATACATCTTGGTGGAGCACTCAAAAAGATCGAGATTAAAAGCATGCACTCATCACCAAGCAAGTGAATGATCATATAAGAGGTGTAAAAGATAGCATCATTCAACCAAACATTAAGGGTAGCATATGATCAAACACATGATCAACAAGTATCTCACAAGTAGCTCACACAAGCACACAATGAAGTTTCAAACAAACCAAATAAGTGCAAAGAGAGATAAAAACCAACACACTCTCTCTCGAAGCCTATGATCTATACATTTTTCTCCCCCTTTGTCAACAAGTTACCAAAAAGTTCAAAAATGCATAGTGCTAAACGACTCTCAGGCTTGATCTTCGGGAGGTGGTGTAGAGAGAACTCCAAGGACGAAGGCTTCCGATGAAGTAGTTGGAGCTGATGGAGTGGGTAATGAAGGTGGCACTGGAGTTGTGGCTGCTGGTGCTGACACTGAAACTCAAGTATCTATCACAGGCACTGCAGCAGACCTTGGACCTCATGGCACTCGCTTGAAAGCATCAGTAGTAGACTTGTCCTTGCTCTCCTCAGCTTCCTCCTGTAGCTACTCAACTGCAGTTTGGATCTCAGTTACCTTGACATCCAGTGTTGGGGAACGTAGCAATAATTCAAAATTTTCCTACGTGTCACCAAGATCAATCTATGGAGTCATCTAGCAACAAGGAAGGAGTGGATCTACATACCCTTGTAGATCGCGCGCGGAAGCGTTCAAGAGAACGGGGTTGATGGAGTCGTACTCGTCGTGATCCAAATCATCGATGATCCTAGTGCCGAACGGATGGCACCTCCGCGTTCAACACACGTACGGAGCAGCGACGTCTCCTCCTTGTTGATCCAGCAAGGGGGGAGGAGAGGTTGATGGAGATCCAGCAGCACGACGGCGTGGTGGTGGAAGTAGCGGGATTCCAACAGGGCTTCGCCAAGCGCTGCGGGAGGAGGGAGATGTGTCATGGGAGGGAGAGGGAGGTGCCAGGGCTTAGGTGTTGCTGCCCTCCCTTCCCCTCACTATATATAGGGCCAAGAGAGAGGGGGGGCGCAGCCTTGGCCCTTCCTCCAAGGAAGGGTGCGGCCAGGGAGGAGTCCATCCTCCCCAAGGCACCTCGGAGGTGCCTTCCCCCTTTAGGACTCTTCCTTTCCCTTATCTCTTGGTGCATGGTGTTGGGGAACGTTGCAGAAAATTAAAATTTTTCCTACGGTTTCACCAAGATCCATCTATGAGTTCATCTAAGCAACGAGTCTAGGGAGAGAGTTTTCATCTACATACCACTTGTAGATCGCGTGCGGAAGCTTGCAAGGTGATGATGTAGTCGTACTCGACGTGATCCAAATCACCGATGACCTGCGCCGAACGGACGGCACCTCCGCGTTCAACACACGTACGGAACAGCCACGTCTCCTCTTCTTGATCCAGCAAGAGAGGGAGGAGAGGTTGAGGGAGATGGCACCAGCAGCAGCACGACGGCGTGGTGTTGATGGAGCTGCAGTACTCCGGCAGAGCTTCGCTAAGCACTATGGAGGTGTATGAGGTGTTGGGGAGGGAGAAGGAGGCAACCAAAGGCCAAGACGTTCAGGTATGAAGTCCCTCCTCTCCCCCACTATATATAGGGGTGCCAAGGGGGGGTGGCCGGCCCTAGGAGATCCAATCTCCTAGGGGGTGCGGCGGCCAAGGGGGGTTTTCCCTCCCCCCAAGGCACCTAGGAGGTGCCTTACCCTCCTAGGACTCTTGCCCCCTTGAACCCTAGGCGCATGGGCCTATGTGGGGCTGGTGCCCTTGGCCCATTAGGCCAAGGCGCACCCCCTTACAGCCCATGTGGCCCCCCGGGGCAGGTGGACCCACCCGGTGGACCCCCGGGACCCTTCCGGTGGTCCCGGTACAATACCGATAACCCCGAAACTTGCCCCGATGCCTGAAACAGGACTTCCCATATATAAATCTTTACCTCCGGACCATTCCGGAACTCCTCGTGACGTCCGGGATCTCATCCGGGACTCCGAACAACATTCGGGTTACTGCATATACATATCCCTATAACCCTAGCGTAACTGAACCTTAAGTGTGTAGACCCTACGGGTTCGGGAGACAAGCAGACATGACCGAGACGCTCTCAGTCAATAACCATCAGCGGGATCTGGATACCCATGATGGCTCCCACATGCTCCTCGATGTTGTCATCGGATGAACCACTATGTCGAGGATTCGATCAAACCCTGTATGCAATTCCCTTTGTCAATCGGTACGTTACTTGCCCGAGACTCGATCGTCGGTATCCCAATACCTTGTTCAGTCTCGTTACCGGCAAGTCACTTTACTCGTACCGTAATGCATGATCCCGTGTCCAACTCCTTGGTCACATTGAGCTCAATATGATGATGCATTACCGAGTGGGCCCAGAGATACCTCTCCGTCATACGGAGTGACAAATCCCAGTCTCGATCCGTGTCAACCCAACAGCTACTTTCGGAGATACCTGTAATGCACCTTTATAGTCACCCAGTTACGTTGTGACGTTTGGTACACCCAAGGCACTCTTACGGTATCCGGGAGTTACACGATCTCATGGTCGTAGGAAGAGATACTTGACACTTGCAAAGCTCTAGCAAAACGAACTACACGATCTTTTATGCTATGCTTAGGATTGGGTCTTGTCCATCACATCATTCTCCTAATGATGTGACCCCGTTATCAACGACATCCAATGTCCATAGTCAGGAAACCATGACTATCTGTTGATCACAACGAGCTGGTCAACTAGAGGCTTACCAGGGACATAGTGTGGTCTAAGTATTCACACGTGTATTACGATTTCCGGATAATACAGTTATAGCATGAATAAAAGACAATTATCATGAACAATGAAATATAATAATACTTTTATTATTGCCTCTAGGGCATATTCCCAACAGTCTCCCACTTGCACTAGAGTCACCAATCTAGTTACATTGTGATGAATCGAACACCCATAGAGTTCTGGTGTTGATCATGTTTTGCACGCGAGAGAGGTTTAGTCAGCGGATCTGCGACATTCAGATCCGTGTGCACTTTGCAAATCTCTATGTCTCCATCTTGAACATTTTCACGGATGGAGTTGAAACGACGCTTGATGTGCCTGGTCTTCTTGTGAAACCTGGGCTCCTTTGCGAGGGCAATAGCTCCAGTGTTGTCACAGAAGAGTTTGATCGGCCCCGACGCATTGGGTATGACTCCTAGGTCGGTGATGAACTCCTTCACCCAAATCGCTTCATGTGCTGCCTCCGAGGCTGCCATGTACTCCGCTTCACACGTAGATCCCGCCACGACGCTCTGCTTGCAGCTGCACCAGCTTACTGCTCCACCATTCAACATATACACGTATCCGGTTTGTGACTTAGAGTCATCCAGATCTGAGTCGAAGCTAGCGTCGACGTAACCCTTTACGACGAGCTCTTCGTCTCCTCCATAAACGAGAAACATGTCCTTTGTCCTTTTCAGGTACTTCAGGATATTCTTGACCGCTGTCCAGTGTTCCTTGCCGGGATTACTTTGGTATCTTGCTACCAAACTTACGGCAAGGTTTACATCGGGTCTGGTACACAGCATGGCATACATAATAGATCCTATGGCTGAAGCATAGGGGATGACACTCATCTCTTCTTTATCTTTTGCCGTGGTCGGTGACTGAGCTGAGCTTAGTCTCATACCTTGTAACATAGGCAAGAACCCCTTCTTGGACTGATCCATTCTGAATCTCTTCAAAATCTTATCAAGGTATGTACTTTGTGAAAGACCTATGAGGCGTCTCGATCTATCTCTATAGATCTTGATGCCTAATATATAAGCAGCTTCTCCAAGGTCCTTCATTGAAAAACACTTATTCAAGTAGGCCTTAATGCTGTCCAGAAATTCTATATTATTTCCCATCAGGAGTATGTCATCTACATATAATATGAGAAATGCTACAGAGCTCCCACTCACTTTCTTGTAAACGCAGGCTTCTCCATAAGTCTGCATAAACCCAAACGCTTTGATCATCTCATCAAAGCGAATGTTCCAACTCCGAGATGCTTGCACCAGTCCATAAATGGATCGCTGGAGCTTGCATACTTTGTTAGCGTTCTGAGGATCGACAAAACCTTCCGGCTGCATCATATACAGTTCTTCCTTAAGATGCCCGTTAAGGAATGCTGTTTTGACGTCCATCTGCCATATCTCATAATCATAGTATGCGGCAATTGCTAACATGATTCGGACGGACTTTAGCTTCGCTACGGGAGAGAATGTCTCGTCGTAGTCAATCCCTTGAACCTGTCGATAACCCTTAGCGACAAGTCGAGCTTTATAGATGGTAACATTACCATCCGCGTCCGTCTTCTTCTTAAAGATCCATTTGTTTTCTATCGCTCGCCGATCATCGGGCAAGTCTGTCAAAGTCCATACTTTGTTTTCATACATGGATTCTATCTCGGATTTCATGGCTTCAAGCCATTTGTTGGAATCCGGGCCCGCCATTGCTTCTTCATAGTTCGAAGGTTCATTGTTGTCTAACAACATGATTTCCAGGACAGGGTTACCGTACCACTCTGGTGCGGAACGTGTCCTTGTGGACCTACGAAGTTCAGCAGTAACTTGATCCGAAGTACCTTGATCATTATCATGGTTTTCCTCTTCAGTTGGTGTGGGCATCACAGGAATGGTTTCCTGTGCTGCGTCACTATCCCGCTCAAGAGGTAGTACTTCATCGAGTTCTACTTTCCTCCCACTTACTTCTTTCGAGAGAAACTCTTTTTCCAGAAAGCATCCGTTCTTGGCAACAAAGATCTTGCCTTCGGATCTTAAGTAGAAGGTATACCCTATAGTTTCCTTAGGGTATCCTATGAATACGCATTTTTCCGACTTGGGTTCGAGCTTTTCAGGTTGAAGTTTCTTGACATAAGCTTCGCATCCCCAAACTTTTAGAAACGACAGCTTAGGTTTCTTTCCAAACCATAATTCATACGGTGTCGTCTCAACGGATTTAGACGGTGCCCTATTTAAAGTGAATGTAGCTGTCTCTAGAGCGTATCCCCAAAATGATAGCGGTAAATCGGTAAGAGACATCATAGACCGCACCATATCCAATAGAGTGCGATTACGACGTTCGGACACACCGTTTCGCTGAGGTGTTCCAGGCGGCGTGAGCTGTGAAACGATTCCACATTTCTTTAAGTGTGTACCAAATTCGTGACTTAAGTATTCTCCTCCACGATCTGATCGTAAGAATTTTATCTTTCGGTCACGTTGATTCTCCACCTCATTCTGAAATTCCTTGAACTTTTCAAAGGTCTCAGACTTGTGTTTCATTAAGTAGACATACCCATATCTACTCAAGTCATCTGTGAGAGTGAGAACATAACGATATCCTCCGCGAGCCTCAACGCTCATTGGACCGCACACATCGGTATGTATGATCTCCAACAAGTTGGTTGCTCGCTCCATTGTTCCGGAGAACGGAGTCTTGGTCATTTTGCCCAAGAGGCATGGTTCGCACGTGTCAAACGATTCATAATCAAGAGACTCTAAAAGTCCATCGGCATGGAGCTTCTTCATGCGCTTGACACCAATGTGACCAAGGCGGCAGTGCCACAAGTATGTGGGACTATCGTTATCAACTTTAAATCTTTTGGCATCTACACTATGAACATGTGTAACATTACGCTCGAGATTCATTAAGAATAAACCATTGACCATCGGAGCATGACCATAAAACATATCTCTCATATAAATCGAACAACCATTATTCTCAGACTTAAATGAGTAGCCATCTCGTATTAAACGAGATCCAGATACAATGTTCATGCTCAAACTTGGCACTAAATAACAATTATTGAGGTTCAAAACTAATCCCGTAGGTAAATGTAGAGGCAGCGTGCCGACGGCGATCACATCGACTTTGGAACCATTCCCGACGCGCATCGTCACCTCGTCCTTTGCCAGTCTCCGTTTATTCCGCAGCTCCTGCTGTGAGTTACAAATATGAGCAACGGCACCGGTATCAAATACCCAGGAGTTACTACGATTACTGGTAAGGTACACATCAATCACATGTATATCAAATATACCTTTGGTGTTGCCGGCCTTCTTATCCGCTAAGTATTTGGGGCAGTTCCGCTTCCAGTGACCCTTCCCCTTGCAATAAAAGCACTCAGTCTCAGGCTTGGGTCCATTCTTTGACTTCTTCCCGGTAACTGGCTTACCAGGCGCGGCAACATCTTTGCCGTCCTTCTTGAAGTTCTTCTTACCCTTGCCCTTCTTGAACTTAGTGGTCTTATTGACCATCAACACTTGATGTTCTTTCTTGATTTCAGCCTCTGCTGACTTCAGCATCGAGAACACTTCAGGAATGGTCTTTTCCATTCCCTGCATGTTGTAGTTCATCACAAAGCTCTTGTAGCTTGGTGGGAGCGACTGGAGGATTCTGTCAATGACCGCCTCATCTGGGAGGTTAATGTTTAGCTGGGTCATACGGTTGTGCAACCCAGACATCTTCAGGATGTGCTCACTGACAGAACTGTTTTCCTCCATCTTACAACTGTAGAACTTGTCGGAGACATCATATCTCTCGACCCGGGCATGAGCTTGGAAAACTAGTTTCAGCTCTTCGAACATCTCATATGCTCCGTGATGCTCAAAACGCTTTTGGAGCCCCGGTTCTAAGCTGTAAAGCATGCCGCACTGAACGAGGGAGTAATCATCAGCGCGAGTTTGCCAAGCATTCATAATGTCTTGGTTCTCTGGGACGGGAGCGTCACCTAGCGGTCCTTCTAGGACATATTGTTTCCTGGCAGCTATGAGGATGATCCTCAGGTTCCGGACCCAGTCCGTATAGTTGCTGCCATCATCTTTCAGCTTGGTTTTCTCTAGGAACGCGTTGAAGTTCATGTTGACATTAGCGTTGGCCATTGATCTACAAGACATATTTGCAAAGGTTTTAGACTAAGTTCATGATAATAAAGTTCTAATCAAATTATGAACTCCCACTTAGATTAGACATCCCTTTAGTCATCTAAGTGTTACACGATCCGAGTCGACTAGCCCGTGTCCGATCATCACGTGAGACGGACTAATCATCGTCGGTGAACATTTTCATGTTGATCGCATCTTCTATACGATTCGTGTTCGACCTTTCGGTCTCCGTGTTCCGAGGCCATGTCTGCACATGCTAGGCTCGTCAAGTTAACCCTAAGTGTTTTCGCTGTGTAAAACTGTCTTACACCCGTTGTATGTGAACGTAAGAATCCATCACACCCGATCATCACGTGGTGCTTAGAAACGACGAACTGTAGCAACGGTGCACAGTTAGGGGAGAACACTTCTTGAAATTTTATAAGGGATCATCTTATTTACTACCGTCGTCCTAAGTAAACAAGATGCATAATACATAATAAACATCACATGCAATTATATAGTTGTGACATGATATGGCCAATATCATATAGCTCCATTGATCTTCATCTTCGGGGCTCCATGATCATCTTGTCACCGGCTTGACACCATGATCTCCATCATCATGATCTCCATCATCGTGTCTTCATGAAGTTGTCACGCCAACGACTACTTCTACTTCTATGACTAACGTTTAGCAATAAAGTAAAGTAGTTTACATGACGTTATTCAATGACACGCAGGTCATACAAAAAATAATGACAACTCCTATGGCTCCTGCCGGTTGTCATACTCATCGACATGCAAGTCGTGAATCCTATTACAAAGAACATGATCTCATACATCACAATTCATCATTCATCACAACTTCTGGCCATATCACATCACATGATCAATCGCTGCAAAAACAAGTTAGACGTCCTCTAATTGTTGTTGCATCTTTTACGTGGCTGCAATTGGGTTCTAGCAAGAACGTTTTCTTACCTACGAATCACCACAACGTGATTTTGTCAACTTCTATTTACCCTTCATAAGGGCCCTGTTCATCGATTCCGCTCCAACTAAGGTGGGAGAGACAGACACCCGCCAGCCACCTTATGCAACTTGTGCATGTCAGTCGGTGGAACCGGTCTCACGTAAGAGTACGTGTAAGGTTGGTCCGGGCCGCTTCATCCCACAATACCGTTGAGCAAGAAAAGACTAGTAGAGGCAAGTAAGATGACAAAATCCACGCCCACAACAAAGTTGTGTTCTACTCGTGCAAAGAGAACTACGCATAGACCTAGCTCATGATGCCACTGTTGGGGAACGTTGCAGAAAATTAAAATTTTTCCTACGGTTTCACCAAGATCCATCTATGAGTTCATCTAAGCAACGAGTCTAGGGAGAGAGTTTGCATCTACATACCACTTGTAGATCGCGTGCGGAAGCTTGCAAGGTGATGATGTAGTCGTACTCGACGTGATCCAAATCACCGATGACCTGCGCCGAACGGACGGCACCTCCGCGTTCAACACACGTACGGAACAGCCACGTCTCCTCTTCTTGATCCAGCAAGAGAGGGAGGAGAGGTTGAGGGAGATGGCACCAGCAGCAGCACGACGGCGTGGTGTTGATGGAGCTGCAGTACTCCGGCAGAGCTTCGCTAAGCACTATGGAGGTGTATGAGGTGTTGGGGAGGGAGAAGGAGGCAACCAAAGGCCAAGACGTTCAGGTATGAAGTCCCTCCTCTCCCCCACTATATATAGGGGTGCCAAGGGGGGGTGGCCGGCCCTAGGAGATCCAATCTCCTAGGGGGTGCGGCGGCCAAGGGGGGTTTTCCCTCCCCCCAAGGCACCTAGGAGGTGCCTTACCCTCCTAGGACTCTTGCCCCCTTGAACCCTAGGCGCATGGGCCTATGTGGGGCTGGTGCCCTTGGCCCATTAGGCCAAGGCGCACCCCCTTACAGCCCATGTGGCCCCCCGGGGCAGGTGGACCCACCCGGTGGACCCCCGGGACCCTTCCGGTGGTCCCGGTACAATACCGATAACCCCGAAACTTGCCCCGATGCCTGAAACAGGACTTCCCATATATAAATCTTTACCTCCGGACCATTCCGGAACTCCTCGTGACGTCCGGGATCTCATCCGGGACTCCGAACAACATTCGGGTTACTGCATATACATATCCCTATAACCCTAGCGTAACTGAACCTTAAGTGTGTAGACCCTACGGGTTCGGGAGACAAGCAGACATGACCGAGACGCTCTCAGTCAATAACCATCAGCGGGATCTGGATACCCATGATGGCTCCCACATGCTCCTCGATGTTGTCATCGGATGAACCACTATGTCGAGGATTCGATCAAACCCTGTATGCAATTCCCTTTGTCAATCGGTACGTTACTTGCCCGAGACTCGATCGTCGGTATCCCAATACCTTGTTCAGTCTCGTTACCGGCAAGTCACTTTACTCGTACCGTAATGCATGATCCCGTGTCCAACTCCTTGGTCACATTGAGCTCAATATGATGATGCATTACCGAGTGGGCCCAGAGATACCTCTCCGTCATACGGAGTGACAAATCCCAGTCTCGATCCGTGTCAACCCAACAGCTACTTTCGGAGATACCTGTAATGCACCTTTATAGTCACCCAGTTACGTTGTGACGTTTGGTACACCCAAGGCACTCTTACGGTATCCGGGAGTTACACGATCTCATGGTCGTAGGAAGAGATACTTGACACTTGCAAAGCTCTAGCAAAACGAACTACACGATCTTTTATGCTATGCTTAGGATTGGGTCTTGTCCATCACATCATTCTCCTAATGATGTGACCCCGTTATCAACGACATCCAATGTCCATAGTCAGGAAACCATGACTATCTGTTGATCACAACGAGCTGGTCAACTAGAGGCTTACCAGGGACATAGTGTGGTCTAAGTATTCACACGTGTATTACGATTTCCGGATAATACAGTTATAGCATGAATAAAAGACAATTATCATGAACAATGAAATATAATAATACTTTTATTATTGCCTCTAGGGCATATTCCCAACACATGGGCCTCTTGGGACTGGTGTCCTTGGCCCATACAGGCCAAGGCGCACCCCCTACAGCCCATGTGGCCCCCGGGGGCAGGTGGCCCCACCTGGTGGACCCCCGGGACCCTTCCGGTGGTCCCGATACAATACCGGTGACCCCGAAACTTGTCCCGATAGCCGAAATAGCACTTCCTATATATAATTCTTTACCTACGGACCATTCTGGAACTCCTCATGACGTCCGGGATCTCATCCGGGACTCCGAACAACTTTCGGGTTACCGCATACTAATATCTCTATAACCCTAGCATCACCGAACCTTAAGTGTGTAGACCCTACGGGTTCGGGAGACATGCAGACATGACCGAGATGACTCTCCGGTCAATAACCATCAGCGGGATCTGGATACCCATGTTGGCTCCCACATGTTCCACGATGATCTCATCGGATGAACCACGATGTCAAGGACTTAATCAATCCCGTATACAATTCCCTTTGTCTAGCGGTACGATACTTGGCCGAGATTCGATCGTCGGTATCCCGATACCTTGTTCAATCTCGTTACCGGCAAGTCTCTTTACTCGTTCCGTAACACATCATCCCGTGATAAACTCCTTGATCACATTTTGCACATTATGATGATGTCCTACCGAGTGGGCCCAGAGATACCTCTCCGTTTACACGGAGTGACAAATCCCAGTCTCGATTCGTGCCAACCCAACAAACACTTTCGGAGATACCTGTAGTGTACCTTTATAGCCACCCAGTTACGTTGTGACGTTTGGCACAACCAAAGTATTCCTACGGTATCCGGGAGTTGCACAATCTCATGGTCTAAGGAAATGATACTTGACATTAGAAAAGCTTTAGCATACGAACTACATGATCTTGTGCTAGGCTTAGGATTGGGTCTTGTCCATCACATCATTCTCCTAATGATGTGATCCTGTTATCAACGACATCCAATGTCCATGGTCAGGAAACCGTAACCATCTATTGATCAACGAGCTAGTCAACTAGAGGCTTACTAGGGACATGGTGTTGTCTATGTATCCACACATGTATCTGAGTTTCCGATCAATACAATTCTAGCATGGATAATAAACGATTATCACGAACAAGGAAATATAATAATAACTATTTATTATTGCCTCTAGGGCATATTTCCAACAGTCTCCCACTTGCACTAGAGTCAATAATCTAGTTCACATCGTCATGTGATTAACACTCACAGGTCACATCGCCATGTCACCAACATCCAAAGAGTTTACTAGTGTCACTAAACTAGTTCACATCATCATGTGATTAAGACTCAATGAGTTCTGGGTTTGATCATGTTTTGCTTGTGAGAGAGGTTTTAGTCAACGGGTCTGAATCTTTCAGATCTGTATGTACTTTGCAAATTTCTTATGTCATCTTGTAGATGCAACTACTACGCTACATTTGGAGCTATTCCAAATAACTGTTCTACTATACGAATCTAGTTTACTACTCAGAATAATCTGGATTAGTGTCAAAGTTTGCATCGGCGTAACCCTTTACGACGAACTCTTTTACCACCTCCATAATCGAGATAATTCCTTAGTCCACTAGTTACTAAGGATAACTTTGACCGCTGTCCTGTGATCCATTCTTGGATCACTCTTGTACCCCTTGACTAACTCATGGCAAGGCACACTTCAGGTGCAGCACACAACATAGCATACTGTAGAGAGCCTATGACAAAAGCATAGGGGACGACCTTCGTCCTTCCTCTTTCTTCTGCCGTGGTCGAGCTTTAAGTCTTAACTTCATACCTTACAACTCAGGCAACCTTCTTTGACTGATCCATCTTGAACACCTTCAAGATCATGTCAAGGTATGTGCTCATTTGAAAGTACCATTAAGCGTTTTGATCTATCCTTATAGATCTTGATGCTCAATGTTCAAGTAGCTTAATCCAGGCTTTCCATTGAAAAACACTTTCCAAATAACCCTATATGCTTTCCAGAAATTCTACGTCATTTCTGATCAACAATATGTCAACAACATACATTCATCAGAAATTCCATAGTGCTCGCACTCACTTCTTTGGAAATACAAGTTTCTCATAAACTTTGTATAAACCCAAAACTTTGATCATCTTATCAAAGCATACATTCCAACTCCGAGATGCTTACTCCAGTCCTTAGAAGGATTGCTGGAGCTTGGCATACGGATTGCTGGAGCTTGGCATACTTGTTAGCATCTTTCAGGATTGTAAAAACCTTCCGGTTGTATCACATACAACCTTTCCTCAAGAAAATTGTCGAGGAAACAATGTTTTGACATCCTATCTGCAAGATTTCATAAATAATGCAGTAATTGCTAATATAATTCCAACAAACTCTTAGCATCGCTACGAGTGAGAAAGTCTCACCGTAGTCAACTCCTTGAACTTGTCGGGAAACATCTTAACGACAAGTCGAGCTTTCTTAATGGTGACATTTACCATCATTGTCCGTCTTCCTTTTAAAATCCATATGTACCCAACAGCCTTACGACCATCAAGTAGTTCTTCCAAAGTCTATACTTTGTTTTCATACATGGATCCTCTCTCGGATTTTATGGCCTCGAGCCATTTATCGGAATCCAGGCCCATCATCGCTTCTCCATAGCTCGTAGGTTCATTGTTGTCTAGCAACATGACTTCCAAGACAGGATTACGTACCACTCTGAAGTAGCACGCATCCTTGTCATCCTACGAGGTTTGGTAGTGACTTGATCTGAAGTTTCATGATCACTATCATAAGCTTCCACTTCAATTGGTGTAGGTGCCACAGGAACAACTTCCTGTGCCCTGCCATACACTAGTTGAAGAGACGGTTCAATAACCTCATCAAGTCTCCACCATCCTCCCACTCAATTCTTTCGAGAGAAACTTTTCCTCGAGAAAGGACCTGATTCTAGAAACAATCCCTTATTGCTTTCGAATCTGAGACAAGAGGTATACCCAACTGTTTTGAGTGTCCTATGAAGATGCATTTATCCGCTTTGGGTTCGAGCTTATCGGCCTGAAACTTTTTCACATAAGCGTCGCAGCCCCAAACTTTTAAGAAATGACAGCTTAGGTTTCTCTAAACCATAGTTCATATGGTGTCATCTCATCCGAATTACGTGGTGCCCTATTTAAAGTGAATGTGGTTGTCTTTAATGCCTAACCCATAAACTATTGTGGTAATTCGATAAGAGACATCATGGTATGCATCATATCCAATAGGGTGTAGTTATGATGTTCGGACACGCCATCACACTACGGTGTTCCAGGCTGTATTAGTTGTGAAACAATTTCCACAATGTCTTAATTCTGTGCCAAACTCGTAATTAAGATATTCATCTCTATGATCATATCATAGATCTTTTATCCTCTCGTCACGACGATCTTTCAACTTCACCCTGAAATTACTTGAACCTTTCAATAATTCAGACTCGTGATTCATCAAGTAAATATACTCAACATCTACTCAAATCATCTGTGAAGTAAGAACATAACGATATCCACTACATGCCTCAGCACTCATTGGACTGCACACATCAAAATGTATTACTTCCAACAAGTTGCTTTCTAGTTCCATTTTACTGAAAACGAGGCTTTCAGTCATCTTGCCCATGTGGTATGATTTGCATGTCGCAAGTGATTCAAAATCAAGTGAGTCCAAACGATCCATCTGTATAGAGTTTCTTCATGCATATCTACCAACAAACATGGTTCGCATGTCTCAATCCTTTCAAAAACGAGTGAGCCCAAAGATACATCAACATGGAGCTTCTTCATGCGTTTTATACTGATATGACTTACGTGGCGGTGCCACAAGTAGGTGGTACTATCATTACTATCTTATATCTTTTGGCATGAACATGTGTATCACTACGATCGAGATTCAACAAACCATTCATTTTAGGTGTAAGACCATTGAAGGTATTATTCAAATAAACAGAGTAACCATTATTCTCCTTAAATGAATAACCATATTGCGATAGACATAATCCAATCATGTCTATGCTCAACGCAAACACCAATCTCGATGGTAGAGGGAGCGTGCGATGTTTGATCACATCAAGCTTGGAAAAACTTCCAACACATATTGCCAGCTCACCTTTAGCTAGTCTCCGTTTACTCCGCAGCCTTTTATTTCGAGTTTACTAACATTTAGCAACCGAACCGGTATCTAATACCATGGTGCTACTAGGAGTACTAGTAAAGTACACATTAACACAATGTATATCCAATATACTCCTATTGACCTTGCCAGCCTTCTTATCTACCAAGTATCTAGGGTAATTCTGCTCCAGTGGTTGTTCCCCTTATTACAGAAGCACTTAGTCTCGGGTTTGGGTTCAACCTTGGGTTTCTTCACTAGAGCAGCAGCTGATTTGCTGTTTCATGAAGTATCCCTTCTTGCCCTTGCCCTTCTTTAAACTAGTGGTTTCACCAACCATCAACAATTGATGCTCCTTCGTGATTTCTACTTTTGTGGTGTCAAACATCACGAATATCTTAAGGATCATCATATATGTCCCTGATATATTATAGTTCATCACGAAGCTCTAGCAGCTTGGTGGTAATGACTTCGGAGAAACATCACTATCTCATCTGGAAGATCAACTCCCACTCGATTTAAATGATTGTTGTACTCAGACAATCTGAGCACAAGCTCAACAATTGAGATTTTCTCCCTTAGTTTGTGGGATAAGAAAATCGTCGGAGGTCTTATACCTCTTGACGTGGGCACGATCCTGAAATCCCAATTTCAGCCCTCGAAACATCTCATATGTTTCGCGACGTTTCAAAATGTCTTCGGTGCCTCAACTCTAAGCCGTTTAACCGAACTATCACGTAGTTATCAAAATGTGTATGTCAGATGTTCGCAACATCCATAGACAACGTTCGAGGTTCAGCACACTGAGCGGTGCATTAAGGACATAAGCCTTCTATGAAGCAATGAGGACAATCCTCAGTCTACGGACCTAGTCCGCATAATTGCTACTATCAACTTTCAACTAAATTTTCTCTAGGAACATATCTAAACAGTAGAACTGAAGCGCGAGCTACGACATAATTTGCGAAGACCTTTTGACTATGTTCAGGATAATTAAGTTGATCTTGTGAACTCCCACTCAGATAGACATCCCTCTAGTCATCTAAGTGATTACATGATCCGAGTCAACTAGGCCGTGTCCGATCATCACGTGAGACGGACTAGTCATCATCAGTGAACATCTTCATGTTGATCGTATCTACCATACGACTCATGCTTGACCTTTCGGTCTCTTGTGTTCTGAGGCCATGTCTGTACATGCTAGGCTCGTCAAGTCAACCTAAGTGTTTCGCGTGTGTTCCGTGGCCATGTCTATACATGCTAGGCTCGTCAACACCCGTTGAATTGAACGTAAGAATCTATCACACCCGATCATCACGTGGTGCTTCAAAACAACGAACTGTCGCAATGGTGCACAGTTAGGGGGAACACTTTCTTGAAATTATTATGAGGGATCATCTTATTTACTACCGTCGTTCTAAGTAAACAAGATGCAAAAACATGATAAACATCACATGCAATCAAATAGTGACATGATATGGCCAATATCATATTGCTCCTTTTGATCTCCATCTTCGGGGCTCCATGATCATTATCGTCACCGGCATGACACCATGATCTCCATCATCATGATCTCCATCATCGTGTCTTCATGAAGTTGTCTCACCAACTATTACTTCTACTACTACACCTAACGGTTAGCAATAAAGTAAAGTAATTACATGACGTTTATGTTGACACGCAGGTCATAAATAAATTAAGACAACTCCTATGGATCCTAGCGGTTGTCATACTCATCGACATGCAAGTCGTGATTCCTATTACAAGAAAATGATCAATCTCATACATCACATATATCATTTATCACATCCTTTTGGCCATATCACATCACATAGCATACCCTGCAAAAACAAGTTAGACGTCCTCTAATTGTTGTTTGCATGTTTTACATGGCTGCTATGGGTTTCTAGCAAGAACGTTTCTTACCTACGCAAAAACCACAACGTGATATGCCAATTGCTATTTACCCTTCATAAGGACCCTTTTCATCGAATCCGATCCGACTAAAGTGGGAGAGACAGACACCCGCTAGCCACCTTATGCAACTAGTGCATGTCAGTCGGTGGAACCAGTCTCACGTAAGAGTACATGTAAGGTCGGTCCAGGCCGCTTCATCCCACAATGCCACCGAATCAAGATTGGACTAGTAACGGTAAGCATATTGAACAATATCAACGCCCACAACTACTTTGTGTTCTACTCGTGCATAGAAACTACACATAGACCTAGCTCATGATGCCACTGTTGGGGAACGTAGCAATAATTCAAAATTTTCCTACGTGTCACCAAGATCAATCTATGGAGTCATCAAGCAACGAGGGAGGAGTGGATCTACATACCCTTGTAGATCGCGCGCGGAAGCGTTCAAGAGAACGGGGTTGATGGAGTCGTACTCGTCGTGATCCAAATCACCGATGATCCTAGCGCCGAACGGACGGAACCTCCGCGTTCAACACACGTACGGAGCAGCAACGTCTCCTCCTTCTTGATCCAGCAAGGGAGGAGGAGAGGTTGATGGAGATCCAGCAGCACGACGGCGTGGTGGTGGAAGTAGCGGGATTCCAACAGGGCTTCGCCAAGCGCTGCGGGAGGAGGGAGATGTGTCATGGGAGGGAGAGGGAGGCGCCAGGGCTTAGGTGTTGCTGCCCTCCCTTCCCCTCACTATATATAGGGCCAAGAGAGAGGGGGGGGCGCAGCCTTGGCCCTTCCTCCAAGGAAGGGTGCGGCCAGGGAGGAGTCCATCCTCCCCAAGGCACCTCGGAGGTGCCTTCCCCCTTTAGGACTCTTCCTTTCCCTTATCTCTTGGTGCATGGGCCTCTTGGGGCTGGTGCGCTTGGCCAATACAGGCCAAGGCGCACCCCCTACAGCCCATGTGGCCCCCGGGGGCAGGTGGCCCCACCCGGTGGACCCCCGGGACCCTTCCGGTGGTCCCGGTACAATACCGGTGACCCCGAAACTTGTCCCGATAGCTGAAATAGCACTTCCTATATATAATTCTTTACCTCCGGACCATTCCGGAACTCCTCGTGACGTCCGGGATCTCATCCGGGACTCCGAACAACTTTCGGGTTACCGCATACTAATATCTCTATAACCCTAGCGTCACCGAACCTTAAGTGTGTAGACCCTACGGGTTCGGGAGACATGCAGACATGACCGAGATGACTCTCCGGTCAATAACCATCAGCGGGATCTGGATACCCATGTTGGCTCCCACATGTTCCATGATGATCTCATTGGATGAACCACGATGTCAAGGACTTAATCAACCCCGTATACAATTCCCTTTGTCTAGCGGTACGATACTTGCCCGAGATTCGATCATCGGTATCCCGATACCTTGTTCAATCTCGTTACCGGCAAGTCTCTTTACTCGTTCCGTAACACATCATCCCATGATAAACTCCTTGATCACATTGTGCACATTATGATGATGTCCTACCGAGTGGGCCCAGAGATACCTCTCCGTTTACACGGAGTGACAAATCCCAGTCTCGATTCGTGCCAACCCAACAAACACTTTCGGAGATACCTGTAGTGTACCTTTATAGCCACCCAGTTACGTTGTGACGTTTGGCACACCCAAAGTATTCCTATGGTATCTGGGAGTTGCACAATCTCATGGTCTAAGGAAATGATACTTGACATTAGAAAAGCTTTAGCATACGAACTACATGATCTTGTGCTAGGCTTAGGATTGGGTCTTGTCCATCACATCATTCTCCTAATGATGTGATCCCGTTATCAACGACATCCAATGTCCATGGTCAGGAAACCGTAACCATCTATTGATCAACGAGCTAGTCAACTAGAGGCTTACTAGGGACATGGTGTTGTCTATGTATCCACACATGTATCTGAGTTTCCCATCAATACAATTCTAGCATGGATAATAAACGATTATCATGAACAAGGAAATATAATAATAACTATTTATTATTGCCTCTAGGGCATATTTCCAACATCCAGATCATAGAACTTTTGCTCAACGATCCTCTCCAAACTCTCATGGTTCTTAGTCAGGGTGTCCAAGCCCTTCTCAATCCTCAGGGTGGATTGGATCAAATATCCAAGTTGATCTTGTTTGGATTTCAAGAACACTTGAGATGCCTCTTCAACAGTTGGCATCTTTGCAGCTTTCTCTGCCTTTTGCCTTCTCTCTCTTCTCCTGTGCTTGAGCCGAAGATGGTTCATTTTCATCCATCACCACAATGTTGTCTTAAAATTCAGGATAGATGGGCAAGTGCTTCTTGTCCAAAAGATATGTGCCTGTGCCCATCTTTGAGTTAATGAGCTCCTGAATTTGTGGGGCATACCCACAACTTCTCTTCTGGTCAGCAGCAGTCCTCTTGATTGTTGCAACAATCAAACTCATGACCTTGAACTTCTATGGGACATCAAATATGTGCATCAAGTTTATAGCATGTCCTCTGATTATCTTGTGATCACCTGACTTGGGTAGCAGTGTGTGTCTCAGAATCCAGTTTATGGTAGGCAGACCAGACAACAGGTAATGGACAGATTCAAATTTATGTGTATCCAAGGTAGCATCTGGGATCTCCTTGTACATGTTGGCCATAGCGTTGTGGTCTTTCTTCTTCTCTGCATAAACATCCAAGTCAACCTCATGTTCCTCAGGAGCATTTATAAGCTTGCCCCACTCATCAACTGTGGATTGGTACCTAGTACCCTCAGACATCCATACAATCTTCCCATCTGGATAGAAGTGGGCAGTGGAGTAGAACTGCATGATCAGCTCATCATTCCACTTGGTGAGCTTTTGTGGAACGAATTCATCAACTCCACATTCCTTAAAACTGTCATACACTCCAGGATAGTGATCTTCATTTTTCAGGATGTACTCCCAGTCTACCCATTTCATGTCACACACAATGGGCTTCTTGTCAAGCAACACTGTCTCATAGAAGTCCTGTTGTTCTTTAGTGTGAAACATGTAGTCCACAACAGTTCTTCTCCTGATAGCATATGGATCAGACTCTCTCCATATTCTCAATCCTGCATCCTTCCTGATTTTCATGTTTTCTGCAACTGGATGTGCATCATTGTGGTCAGGGATCTTGGGTTTTAGCTTCCTTAGCACTTGAGTTTCATCTTCTTCAGCAGCTTCAGGCACTTGAGACTTGTTCTTTTCCTCAGCAGAAATGTTTCTAGTGCTTCTCTTGGGCTTCTGAGCTGGAGCAGCTGCCTTGGGAGCAGCTTTGGGCTTAGATGGAGTAGCCCCTGATCTGATTGCATCTCCCATGAGCTTTTGAGCTTTGGGTGCTGGTGCAGCATCCTCTTCCTCTTCAACATCATCTCTCATAATTGATGATCTGCCAAGCACTCTGGTAGTGGTCTTCTTGACCCTTTCCTTCCTTTTCTTGCCTTCTCCAACTGCCTCTTCAGATGGCTTGGAGGTTTCAGCAGTGGATGCTCTGGCCTTAGACATGGGGACTCTCTTTGTTGGTGCCTTCTTATGCATCCCTGGCTTGACTATAGCAACTGAGCCATACTCCTTTTTCAGCACATTTTTCTTGGAGCTGACTTCTTCCTCAACAGCCACATAATCCTCATCCTCTGAATCTGAGGTCTTCTTCTTTCTTGTTCTGGTGGATGCCTTTGGCAAGTTGCTTGGTGTGCTCCTGCTGCCATCATCAGATGAACTGGAGGGACTAGTGCCCTCACTCAGTTGAACCTGCTCCTTAGACTTGTTCTGGCTATCACTTTGGTCAGACATCATGCACGCAAACTGTCAGCAGACCCTATGAATAGATTATAGATGAGCATCACAAAGTACAGGAGTTTTGCAAAATAATTGACTCAAAAACTTAGTTTTAGTTCTTCACAGAAAGCATTTAGGATCTACCGATTTGTAAACTCGGTGATACCGAAGTAGTTTTTGGAACCTAAACTAGTGAACTCGGTCAGACCGAGTTACAGTTTGGTGGCACCGAGACTGCTAGGGTTTCACAGAGAATTAAACTCGGTCACACCGATTTGCAATTTTCGGTCAGACCGAAAACGTGTGTGCTCTGGCCTAAGCCAAAATCGGTGAGACCGATTTCTACAACTCGGTCGGTCCGAGATGAATTCGGCGGAGACCTAACCCTAAATTTGCAATTCAAAACTAATCTACGGGATGTTTTCACTGGACAGGATGATTTCATTCGTGGCAAGAATCATGGCAAAGCAATGTGCTAAGAATCGGAGTTAAGGATTAGCACAATGATCAAGTTCGTACCCTAGTTCGGCGACGAGCTTGCTACGGCAGCAACGGCGTTGAAGATTTCCGTTGGCGACGGCGGAGACCAGTGGCGGGAGGTCGCTGGCGACGAGAGGACGATCCGGAGACCCGAGGAGGCAGAGTAGGTTATGCGCGGGCGAGGAGGTTCGATTTTTTCCAAATTTTGGCCCATCAGTATATATAACCTGACCCTGTCGGTGTGACCGAGTGGAACGACTTGGTGGCACCGAGATGCAGAACTGCAGGCAGTTACTACAATTCGGTGTGACCGAAAGGTTCTAATCGATTGCACCGAGATTGAAAAACCTAGATCAACTTAGTGACTCGATAGGACCGAAAAGGATGAATCGGTCAGACCGAGATGCACAAAGAGGTTTTGGAGGTTTAAGTCTATGACGAATCAGGAACTCCGAGTGCTCCTCACACAGTGTGGTTCGAATCTGACTTGATCAAACTTTGTGATGCAACATGAATAGAGTTTGAGACGAGAAAAGGATAGATAGCTAGAGGGAGTCCTTAGACATTCTTGTCCATCCATTTGGCAAAAGAGAAAGAGCCAAACAACCAAACCAACAAATGGATGTCCTCGAATGAGTAAAATATGCAACCAACATGCTCACACAATAAAGTGGCAAATGAAATATGTGACAAAGCATACACAAACACTCTAGCATCTATCAAGCAATTTGGCGATGACTAGGTCATCTATATATGAGTATATTGACTTAGGAGTCAAATGAGAACATTTGATCATAGGTCATACTCATGGTTTAAGCATAAGTGGGGTTACCACTTTTACATAAAGCATTGTTGTGTTCACACCATTAGTGTTGCTTTAGCTCAATTGGTTAGATCAAAGCTCCCCCTAGATGTGATATCCCCCCTAAGAGGGATGAACTAATCTTGGGTTTTGTCGATGATGACTTCATATAGGTGTTGAAGATGTAGATGCTCAATGTTGATGTAGATCATTTGGAGCAATCCTTTGGAGTGAGTTGCACTTTCAATACCTACACGGGTTAGTCCCACAAGGAACAAACAAGGATATCCATAGACATAGAGTGATGCATACACAAGATGATGTCCATGAAAGCTTTAGGTTACCTTATCCCTTGTCTTACCAACAAGAGGGTTTGTAACTCCTTGAACTAGTGCAAGATATGGAAGTTGTTTGCACTTGTCCTCGCCAAAATGATAAGAGTGAAGTATGTTGGCGGAGTCACCCTCAAGAACTCTCTAGTGCTTCTTCTTCTGGATCCACACCATATTGATGGGAACCCTTGGAGTTGTAGTTGTACTTGATGAAGTAGAACTTGATGTGGTCTTGGGAACCCACTTGACCAAGGCCTTGGGTGCTTCTTCAAATGCATCAATCTCCTTTTGAAGCTTGTCCTTGCCTTTTTGCTTGTGGTCTTGTGGTGGAAGATCATCTTGAGCTTGTGCCCCTTTAAAATAAGTAGGATCATACTTCTCTTGTTGAGGAACAAACTTCGTCTTGGGGTATTGATCTTCTTCCCACTCAACTCCATTGGCATTGAACTTTCATTCAAAACCAACACCTTGATTCTTCCGGTGTCTTCCTTGCTTGCGTACAATTTCATCAGATTGCTTACTCCTGGCAAGGCTCTTGTAAACACCTTTCTCTACAATTCCCTTCAATAAGCTATTTTCTTGCTCAAGTGTAACTTGGCTAAGAGAATCATTAGTGGAATCAAGAGAACTACTAGAAGCAACAATATTGGATTTAGCATGATTGTTGTTACTACTAGATGAAGAATCTTTCTTGCTCTTGTTGCTAGATTTAACTTTTGGCATGTAAGTAGACAAGAGTAAACGCTTGGCAATGTAAGAAGAACTTTTCTTGCAAAGATCGTCATCGATTGCCTTTAGAAACTCATGCTCTTGCTCAAGGTTGAGCTTTTCAAAGCGTAGCTTATCATGAGTCTTTAAAAGTTCTCGATGATTTTCCAAGGTAGTTTCATGAGCTAACTTAAGAGTGTTTAGTTCTTTAGTTAGACACTCAATCTCCTTCTTATCATCATCATTTGTTTTATCTTGATTAGCATGATTAATTGACGTTTCATCATAGTTTTCATCACCAGAGTTGTCAACAAGTAAATCATCATCACCTAGCAAATCATCTTCATCACTATTGAAATCAACATACTCGGGATGTGTTACCTTTGGACCTCTGGCCATGAAGCACCTTCCAATTCCTTCATTTGGTGAGTCAAATATGTCGTAGGAGTTGGTTGACACAAGTGCTAGACCGGCAACACCTTCATCTTGAGTATATTCGAAGTCGGAGTGATAACTTCTTTCGGAGTGATTGTCGGAGTCGGAGCCGGATACCCATTCACCAACATGAGCTTGATGTCTTCTTTTTGTGTAGCTCCTTGATGAATTTTCTTTCCTTTCCGAATCCTTGCTTCTCCGAGAGGGTTTTCGTTCTTAACGATCATCTCTACTCCTCCTTTCTCTTGGTGGTGATTCTTCTCTTCTACTTCTTCTTTTGTGAGAATCTTCTCTTATTTTGTAGGGAGCCGTACACTCATTGGAGTAGTGTCCGGGTCTTCCACAATTGTAGCAATTACGCTCACGACTAGAAGATCTTTTGTCATTGTAGGACCTTGACTTGGAACTTCTTTCTTTGCTTCTACTCTTGTAGAACTTGTTAAAGTTCTTTACCATTAGGCTCAATTCTTCATTGAAGGTTTGTTTCTCGCTTGATGATGTGGGAGCGTCACTTGAGGCTTTGTAAGCACCACTTGACTTGTTGTGAAGCTCTTCCTTATCCTTGAGTGACATCTCGTGAGCAAAAATTCTTCCAATGACTTCCGTTGGCTTGAGATCTTTGTAATTGGGCATCATTTGGATCAATGCACACGGTATCATATTTCCATCCAAGGCTCTTAGGATCTTCTTGATGATGAATTTGTCGGTCATCTCTTCACTTTCTAAGCCGGCAATCTCATTTGTGATGAGAGCAAGCCTAGAATACATTCCAGCGACACCTTCACCATCCTTCATTTTGAACTTGTCAAGTTGACTTTGAAGCACATCCAATTTGGATTCCTTTACGGAGTCGGTACCTTCGTTCATATCAATCAAAGTATCCCAAATTTCCTTTGCATTCTCAAGACGACTGATTTTGTTGAATTCTTAGGGGCACAATCCGTTGAAGAGAATATCACAAGCTTGAGCATTGTATTGTAGCATCTTCAACTCTTCCGCGGTGGCTTCACGGTTTGGTTCTCTCCCATCAAAGAATTCACCTTGCAAGCCAATACACACAATAGCCCAAACAGCGGGGTTATGTCCAAGAATATGCATTTTCATCTTATGCTTCCAACTAGAAAAATTTGTACCATCAAAGTAAGGACCTCTACGATGGTGATTTCCCTCGCTAGATGCCATACTCTCCTAGGTTGTGAAACCAAGGCTATGACCACCAAAAGCTATGGAAATCAAAGCAAATGGAGACCAAATCTCTCATACCACTTGTAGGATTTAAAGTATGTCTAGAGGGGGGGTGATTAGACTACTTGACTTAATAAAAATCTAGCCTTTTCCCAATTTTAGTTCTTGGCAGATTTTAGCAACTTAGCACAAATAAGTAATCAACCTACACATGCAATTCTAAGAGTATAGCAGCGGAATGTAAAACAATTGCATATGAAGGTAAAGGGAGGAGTTTAGAGGGAGTAAACGCAATGTAGACACGGAGATTTTTGGCGTGGTTCCGATAGGTGGTGCTATCGTACATCCACGTTGATGGAGACTTCAACCCACGAAGGGTAATGATTGTACGAGTCCACGGAGAGCTCCATCCACGAAGGGTCCACGAAGAAGCAACCTTGTCTATCCCACCATGGTCGTCGCCCACGAAGGACTTGCCTCACTAGGGTAGATCTTCATGAAGTAGGCAATCTCCTTGCTCTTACAAACTCCTTGGTTCAACTCCACAATCTTGTCGGAGGCTCCCAAGTGACACCTAGCCAATCTAGGACACACCACTCTCCAAGAAGTAACAAATGGTGTGTTGATGATGAACTCCTTGCTCTTGTGCTTCAAATGATAGTCTCCCCAATACTCAACTCTCTCTCATAGGATTGGATTTGGTAGAAAGAAGATTTGAGTGGAAAGCAACTTGGGAAGGCTAAAGATCAAGATTTATGTGGTTGGAATGAAATATCTTGACCTCAACACAAGTTAGGTGGTTCTCTCTCAGAAAATATGTATTGGAATTGTAGGCATGTTATGATGGCTCTCTCCACGAATGAAGAGTGGTTGGAGGGGTATTTATAGCCTCCACATAAAATATAACCGTTGCACACAAATCACCAAACTCGGTGGGACCAAATCATGAAACTCGGTCAGACCGATTTAGTTCAAGATGTGAACGTTAGGATTCTCGGTGGGACTGACTTGTCAACTCGGTGGGACCGATTTCGTTAGGGTTAGGGCATAATGTAATCTCGGTGAGACTGATTTTGGTAATGGACTAACAGAGAGTTGGTCAGGCAAACTCGGTGGGACCGATTCGCTCATCTCGGTTGGACCGAAGTGTTACGAAGGGGAACATAGAGTTTACATTGCAATCTCGGTGGGACCGATCGCTCATCTCGGTTTGACTGAAACGTTACGAAGGGAAACAGAGAGATTACAATCCCATCTCAGTGAGACCGAGATCCCTATCGGTGAGACCGAAAAGACTAGGGTTTCTGGCAGTGGCTATGTCAACTGAACTCAGTGGCGCCGGATAGAAAGAATCGGTGGGGCCGAGTTGGATATATGGTGTGGGACATATGTGGATATGAGAAAGTAGTGGAGGGTTTTGGAACATATCACTAAGCATTTTGAGCAAGCACCTCATTAAGCAACAACTCATCCCTTCTTAATAGTATTGGCTTTTCCTATAGACTCAATGTGATCTTGGATCACTAAAATAGAAAATGTAGAGTCTTGTGCTTTGAGCTTGAGCCAATCTTTTATCCTTATCATTTTGAAGGGTCCACTTTCTAATCCATGCCATGCCAACCATTGAGCTTTCCTGAAATATTCGTCCTGGAATAGTATTAGCTCAATGAGCTATATGTTGTTAGGAATTCCAAAACCATCCACGGATAGTTGCACTTTCAACTATAACTTGCAAGATCGGATCTAAAACATGGATATAATGATGAATTCACAAACGGTTCAGATCTGAAATCATGGCACCCCAGCCCAAAGTGACAAGCATTAAGCATAGCAAAGTCATACCAACATCAATCTAAGAACATAGTGGATACTAGGGATCGGGCCCTAACAAAACTAACTCGATTACATGATGAATCTCATCCAACTCCTCTCCGACCAGTGAGCCTACGAAGGAATTACTCACTCTCGGTGGGGAGCATCATGGAATTGGCGATGGAGAAGGGTTGGTGATGATGAAGAACGAAGATCCCCCTCTCCGGAGCCCCAAACGGACTCCAGATCTACCCTCCCAAGGAAGAACAGGGCTTGGCGGCGGCTCCATCTCGTGGATCGTGATAATTCTTTTTTCCTGATTTTTTTTCTGAAATAATGTGAATTTATAGTATCAGGGGGTCATCAGTGGGGCCACCTAGTGGGTACAACCACCTGGGCGCGCCCTGGTGGGTTGTGCCCAACCAGGGGGCCCTCTCTGGTGGGTCTTGGCTCCAGAAATTCTTATTATTGGTCTAAAAAATCCTCACAAAGTTTCGTTCCATTCCGAGAACTTTTATTTCTGCACAAAAACAACACCGTGGTAGTTCTGCTGAAAACAGCGACAGTCCGAGGTTAGTTTCATTCAAATCATGCAAGTTAGAGTCCAAAACAAGAGGAAAAGCATGAGAAAAAGTAGATACATTGGAGACGCATCATTCCTTCGGTATTCGGGAGTTGCATAATCTCATAGTCAGAGAAACATGTATAAGTCATGATGAAAGCAATAGCAATAAAACTGAACGATCATTTATGCTAAGCTGACGGATGGGTCTTGTCCATCACATCATTCTCTAATGATGTGACCCCGTTCATCAAACGACAACACATGTCCATGGTCAGGAAAATTAATCATATTTGATTAACGAGCTTGTCAAGTAGAGGCATACTAGAGACACTCTGTTTTGTCTATGTATTCACACATGTACTAAGTTTCCTGTTAATACAATTCTAGCATGAATAATAAACATATCCCTCTCCTGCCGCAAGACAGCCTCTGCCTCATGGTTGCCTCATGGTTCATTCTTGCACCAAAGATCGGGTCTTGGGGTTGCCTATGATGGGGACGGTGACGGTGGAGCTCGAGGCCGCGGAGGTGGTCATAGTGGAGGTCGTGGCGGCGGAGGCCGCAGCTAGCAACGAGGGTGTCCCCCTTCTAGCGGCTATTCTAGGCGTGTGGCTCCATCTTCGGTACCGCTGGGACCATTCTCGTGCCTGCCGAGGTTGCCTTGCCCCGCTCCCTCTCTTCCTCCTCTGTACTTCTGCACAATTCAGATGTCTCGTCTGATTTGTTCGCCATTTAGTCTCTGATCTGAGCTAAGTATTTTGTATGTAACTGCTGGTATTTGAGCACACAAGCACAAGGGGATATTGCAAATTAATTTGGTCCATACTGAGATTTCTTAATAGCTTAACTTTTGTTGTGCAACATTGTAGATCAAAATTAGCTTCTACATGTCCTGGATACCTAGCTAGTTGTGTTTAAATTGACAATTAATTTATATCATTGTTCTGTGCGTACTGAAGGTGCTCAGCTTGATTTAATTTTTCTAACAAGATGGTTAATCTTAGGATGCAACAAAAGGAAAACATTGTTTGAATGCAGTGGATTCAGTCTTGGAAAGGTCTTGCATTGCACAAAATACTAATGATGTCGTGTACTGATTGAATAAACTGAAATTTAATTAGGTAGTGGTGGTGATGTTTGCATACAGGATGAGGCCAGAAGACGGTTCAGTGAAGTGAACAAATTACTCCTTTCGTCGATACAAGCAAAGTCATATTTTTGGGTTGATAGTTGATATTGATCTACGTGACAGTGGCACTTCATTACCGCAGTGATCGACTACTGGTCTGCTTGTCAGGTTAGGCAAAAAAGTGTTGTTGGTAATATGTACAGTTTATACCTGATGCAAACCAAGCCTAACTGCATCTTGGTTCACATTGCTTGTATAGCAGTATAGATAGTAGAAATCACAATATTCCTATTAATCTCATCCAACCTGAGGGCTACCATTGTTTTACAACTTGTCTATAATGAGTTGACAATAATTACAACAGATGAAAAGTGGAAACATAATTCCTGAGTTCCATTCATAGTCCTTTAAGCTATGAACAGATGGTAACGCGGAAAATAAGTGAAATATGTTTAATTAATATAGATAGTATCCTTTAATCCATGGTCATATACTCATAGTTTCTAATATAGTTGCAAGCAAATACATGAGATAAAACTATATAACATCGATTAAGCAGGCTTCTGTTGGAAGAATGGTAGATCTTGTCCTGGCATCATCGTAGGGGTAGAGGCACCTATGGTAAGATTATTTTCTTGGAAGGATGATAGATTCTGTCCTAGCATCATCATAGCGGTAGAGGTACCACTGGTAGGAGTCTGTTGTTGTTGGAATAATGATAGATTTTGTGCTGGCATCATCGTAGGGTTAAAGGTACCAATGGTAGGATTCTATTGTTCTAAGAATAATAGATTCTGTCCTGGCATCATCATAGGGGTAGAGGTACCACTGGTAGGACCATGTTGTTCAAAGAATGATAGATTTTGTCTTGGCATCATCGTAGGGGTAGAGGTACCGATGGATTGTCGCAGACTTGAGTTGTGTGCCAAATAGGGGTATAGATGATTTGGCAGAGCTCCCAGATGACCCTATGCAATTAAATAGCAAAGCTTAGGTCGTTGAAGATTAGAAAAGGAGAAAAATTTACAAGTAGCCTTCTTATACCATTTGGGCTGGGTTGTGTTGTGGTAGATACCTCGGCATTTGGTTTGTGAAAGGCATTTCACGCCGTAGTTCTAAAGAATCGGCAATCTTCTTTTTCTTCTTTTTTGCTTTCTCCAAGTCACCAACGGGTCCTGCTGATCCTGGTCCAATATATTTCTCCCAAATGACCCTATGAAGATTAATAGAAAGCTTAGCATCACTGAAGTTTGATAATGAGAAAGTTAAAAAAGGCAGACTTCCTATATACCAATAAGATTGGGTTATACATAGGCATTTGAATTGTGAAAGGCATTTCAGGTTGTAGTTGTAAATAATCATTTGTCTTCTTTTTCTTTTCTTTTTTTTGCTTTCTCCAAGCCACCAACGAGTCTTGCTGATCCTCGTACGGTCTTCTCCTTGACCTTCATACCTCTTGGCCTGCATAGCCCCTCGTTATGTTTTGAAACTCTACTAGAGTCGATGTTCGGACCTGCAACCATGAAGTTAAATGTAAGAATCAGTTTGAAAAGACTCTATGCAAGTAGTAGTATAGTATATACCTTCTGAAACAGAGGAATTACCCAAATCTGGGTTTGGATCTAGATCAGTTCTATTTTTCAAGCATTTCTCCACATCTCATGCTAGCTGCTCTGCACATTTAGCAGCCATGTCCTATGTTTCATCAGACTCTGCAGCACGAGCAGCTATGTGGATAAACATTCTGCACAAGTCTTTGTAGAAGTTAGACATTCTTGCTTTTAGATCCTCATGCAGATTGCAATTGCTTGTTATCTCTAGCACTTTGGCATCAATTGTCCATCTATTCAATACATACTGTTTAGGGATATGCTTGATATTATTAATATCAAGTATCTTTAAGCAATGAGAGCAGAGGATTCCAGCAAATTCAAATTTCTTGCAACTACAATTGACTTTCTCTTCATTTGGGTCAAATTGGACAACATGCTCACGTTGTGTGCCATGAAATTTTACTGTATAAACCTTCTGCTCTTTGTCACTATCATCACAAAGAAATGTGTCATAGTTGAGGGTCCGAAGCACTTGCTCCTCAAACATCTTGAATATTTCTGGAGTATATGTAGTTGCAGCTTGCCTTAGTACATAGCTATCTATTGCCTTTAGCTTGGGAGTAGTTTGTGATGCCTTGAAGTCACACTTCACCTCTACAAATCTTTTATCTGCAACTAGCCGGCCAAAATGCTCGAAGAAAGTAAGCATGTCATATTTAATACTAATGTACCGCTTTAGTTCATTATTCATGCTTTCACTTCTTTGGGTAGTGCTCATGTGGGCTGAGAATGTATTTCTGCCATACACTAGTGCCCATTGCTCCCTTTTCTCAAACAGCCTTTGCAGCCATGTATTGTCACCTAGACCATATATGTCTACTATTCTATTCCATTCATTTATAAAATCATCTTCTTCCTTAATATTATATATACAATGCTGAAAATCAGCATTGAACTTCTTATATTCTTCAACAACCCCAGCAAGGTGCTTGCAAGCATTTTGATTCATATGCCACACACAAAGTCTGTGCTAAGACCGAGGTAGGACTACACTGGTTGCCTTTGCCATTGCTGCATCTTCATCGGTCAGGATTGTCCTTGGATATTTCCCAGACATAGCTGTAAGAAATGTTCTAGAAAGTCAACCAAAACTTTTAGTTGTTTCATCATAGAGAAGTGCGGCAGGGAGACAGTAGTTTTCTTGTGATTATTCACCCCAACAATTAAACCAAATGGATGCCCATCATCTAGTTTCCTATATGTGGTATCAAAGCACATGACATCACCAAATAATGTATAGTCTGAGATCATTTTTGAGTCAGCCCAAAATATATTAGTTATCAGATCATCCTCATCAATTTGAATTGGATAGAAAAAATTGGCATCTTCTTTTACCTTCTTCTCCATGTATTCTAACACTCCCCCGGCGTCACCTTTCTTTGCTTGTAGTGTTCTCTTAGAGTACAAACGATTTTTCATATCTTCGGGTGCAAACCCAAGATTTGGAAGTCCAGATACTTCTTTGGCCATAAGATCAATAGTTGCTTTATTCGAAATGCCTACGGACTTTGCGACCTCGGCGTTTGCTATTTGTGCTTCCGTCACTTTCCTTTGGGACCTTAAATATAAGGCCATGTCTCCAGTGGCAAGATTATGGTTGTGTGCAGCCTTAAATTCGTAGACATAATATAATCCGCTTTTCGGACTTATCTTCACATGGGCTTCACAACCACATCGTGTTTCAAGCCTACTGTAATTGAACGAATCCTCTCTCTTATCTTCTGCACGGAATCCTTTCAATTAAAATAAGTATCTTAGTGAAACCAAAAGGAATATAACTAAAACAAAATACAAGCAGCCCATACCTTGACGGGAGCATGTAAATGTCCGTTGCTGTATCATGGAAGAATTCTTTACTTTATGTTGACTCCCTCTTCGCATGCTAAAACCGATAGCTTTTGCATACTTGTTATAAAAGGAGTAAGCTTCCTCTTCAGATGGAAATTGCATGCCAACCTTTGGTACCCTTTCATCGATGCAATCTGTTGCATTGCTAGGAGCAGTCTCATGCACATCCTATATGAATCAGTATTCACTTTAGTTAATACTCATATGCTTGACAGTTAGATTTTTCAAACAAGGTTCACAAACAGATTACCTTTTAGTTGCCCTTGACACAAGTAATCAATTCATGTCACAATTTTGTAGTCTAACCATTCAGTCCTCATAATCATACTACAATTGTGTCTACATGGCCACACTACTGGAATACTACTTGTAAACTAAATTGTTGTACAACTATTTGAATCTAAATCAATTGTAAAAGATCATAATGTTGATTTTGTGAGACTAATATTGATTATGGATAAAAAACAATTAGAAATCGTATTTTATTATGTATGGCAGGCCGTGAAAGAATAACAGATTCTTGTATATATATGGTTGAAATAGCATGAACGACCTGACTAAGTTTTTTTTACGGGGAACGACCTGACTAAGTTGTGAAAAACTGCTATTCCTTTTGTTCCTACATGGTTGTACAAATGTTCAAATCAGATTTGCATAGATCTTACATGATCATGATCAGTATTTTTTATTTGTTTGTTAGCAGGAGAAAGTAAATAACCAGTTCGACAAGAAGGGCAAGAACAATGAAAAGAGATCAAGAAGAATATGAGTCAGATTTCTTACTTCTGGTCCTGGAGATCCATTGCCGTGTTCATGGTTCCCATGATCACTGCTTGAAGAAGCAATAATTTCCTTTGTTTAAACCTCGGATGGCTTGATATTTGCAGACTTTGCTGTCTGCCAAAGATTTGTTCGTTGGATGCAATCAGGCTTCAGATTGCAAGTTTCCTTCCGCCTGTAATTTAGGATCTAGCGTTTGTGAGGGTTTGGCTCATACCTCGGTTTCGAAGTTGGCGCGCAAAATAGTTAGATTAGCGGACATTTTCCCTCCCGAATCAGTCATGAGTATTACGTGAGGGAGAGAGAAAAACGGAAATATGTCGATTCCCTTTTTTTGGGCCAGAAAAGGGACACGAGGGAGGAAAACCAGGGCAGCCGTTCGATCGAAAATGAGTGAAACGGGAACACGGATAGGAGCACGGAACGGGAGCAGGCAAACCTCGTCCGTAAACAAGCTACAAGTCGTGATACTAGCTAGCTAAATAGCTCTGCTCTACTACTCTATTCCATAATACAGTACTATAACAATGTTTTTTTCAAGCTAACAAGAATACAAGACCATACCCGTGACAATTAACACCCGAATCTCAGTCTGTTTAGATTTCTTCCATTTTTATTTTCGGTGTTTGTTATACTGCCATGATTGAAGATAAATAGACTGAAAGTTTTTTCGAAAAAAAACTGGCGTGCGAGGTAGAGTACGCAATTATCTCCTGTGTAAGTTTTGTCAACTTTTCCATCCCCCAGCCGGCCGGTTTGACACCCCAACACACCCACCACGTCAGATCATGTTCTGTGTTGTTTTGGCTGTACTGGAGAGATGTCAACTCTGTCGACGCACAGGACACGCATGTCTGTCCAAATCACCAGTCATGACGGATTCATAACTGTCCGGTGTAGTACTAATGCCATACTGTATTATAGCAACTACTACGAGTATCTTGCGTTAGGTTGTGATCAAACATGGAGATGATGCAAGAGAAAGTCTTCGATACGATCGATAGCGATTAGTAGTACATATAACTTCGATAATCCCCTTCGGTGCCCGGGCTCATCTGAGCCCGGTGAACAATAACGCCCTTTACAGAAATATTTTATTTACCAAGTATACATCATTCATGCACAGCTTACCATTATAGTATATGGTATAATTACATATAGACAATGCTTACAAGTCCTCTGTAAACTAATATAAGCGCGTTAGTATTGTTCTAAACGCGTTTATATTAGTTTACGGAGGGAGTATAAATTACAGACATACCACGCTCACTGTGTGCATGTGAGCAGTACATACAAATACCATTGTTCACGCGTAGCACATATATGTATTTATTTGCACTACATGTATGGTCAACATCGGTGCCTGCGCAGGGGCGGAGCCAGCGTGTAGGCGTTGGGTTCAGCTGAACCCAACGAGTTTTCCACGTCACGTACATGTATAGATGCGATCGCTTGTATGAACCCAATACAAATGTACGGTTGAACCCATCGAAACTGGAACACGCGAGCGAGAAGCCTTTTGGCCCATTAATGTTTTATATAACAGTAGCCCAACCAGAAGCTCACACCTTGTTTTTTTATATAGGAACAAAAGAAGCCTGTAAGTACAGCTAAAAAAAGCCCGTAAGTAAATGGGATACCATACCATCCACGAAGCAGGTTGGATGGGCTAACGATCAATTCCCCGATTTACATCGTCTCTTGGTCTCTCGTCTCTATGTCCGCGCATGGCGGCGCCGGATCGCCGACGGCCAGCGGCAAGCCGAGTAGCTGAGAACATCAGGTCATCACTTCTTGTGCAGGTCTTATCCTAGCACGAAATTAACCTTTGCCCTAGTTTTCTAACTATATTTCCTCTGAACTTTGATTGACCTAGGCTATGGTGCGAATATTTATCAAATAGAAATTGATCATCATCGGATTCAGATAATGATGTATAAGGACTTCAAGCCTACCCACCAGATGTAGGTGCGTTAAATTCCTTTTGATAGCTTTGTTGCGATTAATCCCCCAAACCTTCTATTCTGAGAAATTAATTTATATGATCTCCCAAAGCCTTTTATGCATAGATAAACTATTTTTTTTCAGATTATTAAAGATCCGAAGGGCACACTCCGAATTGTGAGTAAATTTACATGCATCTTTCGCTTGATGGTAGTTTACTTGAAACTTGTCAAACTAATGTGTTCTTTTTTTAATCTTTTCTGGAAGTTGAGAAGTTGGTCCTAAAGCTAGGGAGCTATTTTGGTAAGTCTATTTATAAAATTTAAACAAGTGTTTTATAATTTCATCAAACTGGTACGTCTTGCACTCTTCAATTTTTAATGTAAGTACTGTATGTAATATTGTACTCCATCTGGTTCATATCAATTGATGTTGGTAACTTCGTAGTAAACCAGCATCAATTAATATGGATAGGTACTCTCAAAATTAATATGGCTCACAGTGAGTATCATATCTCTATTTATTACAATGACTTTACCCAATCCTCACAATGAGCTAACAAGTGAACCCATCGGCCAAATTTTCTGGCTCCGCCCCTGTGCCTGCGTGTGTCTTTCTTCATCGGTCACTCTTCATGACTGGAAAAACATATTTGAGAGACCACATTCAATCAGTGTGCACATGGTTGATGCATCAGAGGAGAGAGAGAGAGAGGTTTGAGGAGGTACCTCGCCACGCGGATTTTCACCGGGCACATGGATAGCTCTGTTTTCTGGTCCAACGGTTGGTGCATCTACACAATTTAAAAATACATGCGCTTCAGAAACAATTTAAAAATACATGAAGTAGGTTTAATATGTACTCCAGTACTCATATAGCTATATACCAGTGAGGAAATATTTCCATGAAACTATATATAGATGTTGCACAGGAAAACGTCTATATTATATCTAATTTTGATAGAAGGGATTTCGTTACATACCTTGCGATTTGGATCAAAGCACGCATTACAAAATAAAAAATGTGTTATACATCGCAAATAAGTTATGCGCCGCAAAGAGGATCCATATGGCATTTACCATAAGTTAATTCACAAGAGCAATGGAGAAGTCTGCCCACAAAGGAAAAAAAATAACTATGCTAGGTGGTTTCTGGGTGCGTTCTCACCATGAACAGACGGCGGCGGCAAAGGATCTCTAGTATGATGCTACTGGCATCCCTTTGGGCGACTCGCTTCACGACACATTTCTACGACGTCGCTTGGTCGAATGGAACGGGTCTAAACTTCTCGTGACTTCAATCTTCCCAGCACTAAAAACATAAATGGACTCTGATATTCAGCTTGTCGACAGGAACCCAAACTTGATAGTGTGCCCCCTAAGCGTGGCATGACTGGTGTATTAATTTATTCATTCATACCTCTGTTAGAAACCTTGGTCCCTGCGGTAGCCAAAGAACTTTAGAAGCAACATCCTAGGGGATTCTTACTTGTTTTTCTTGTTTATCGCCTTCGAGATTTGTAACAGACTTGTTTGTTTTATTTCCGCGACACAATTGTCCGTGTGTTGCAAGAAGATATAAACGTTGTCATAGATTTTTTTTTCGTAAGCACTTGCTTGCTTACCAAATATACACGGGATAATTAATGTGTTTTTTAGGGAAAATAGATTTTTTGGAGGGGGGGGGGGGGTCAGAGATGGGAAAGAAAAAAATTAAAATAGGAAGGTACGTGGGAAGGTTGGATGAAAGATTGACGTGAGACAGAACCTTACATTCTTTTTAAGTAATAAAAATATAGATCATACACTAAAAGAGAGTATCACGCCCTTTCTTTTTTCAAAGAAAAAACTTACCAGTTGTTGTGTTATTCTCAGGAGTTGATGCTATGTGTGTATGATGACCCTGCATGATGAGAGAACGCACACCTCCACTCAACGATGGCGCATTCAACCCTTCATGAAAAGAATAGTGAATTTCAAAATATAAATATAAGTACAGTACATTGCACAAGTTTTGAAAAATGCAATGAGTCTCTGTTAGAACAAAACATATGTTATAGCCAGAGAGACTCCTTTTGCATTTCTTATAAATTTTAGAAGAGCAAATAAGTGTCTGCTAGGACAAAAAAAAACATAACATTCCAACTTTCTTACATCCACTTACCCATTGTGCTGGTTTGGAGGGATGGGGCTATAATGGTGTGATGAACTTGAGCTTGGGGGTTGCTCTGATGGCCACCTCCACCCCGGGATGGAGCATTCCCCCCTTCATGAAGACAAACAAATGAATTCTAATTTTGAAGTAAAATAAGATAAACTGGAAGACATGTAAAGAGGTAAGATATAGTAACTTACAGAAATTTTGTGAGCTTCTTTTGTAAAATTTGTACGTGTATATGAAATTATAGAGGTTATTTGCATACATCTATCTTAGCATTTAGTTTTTGAAGTAAACACAAAAAGTAAAACAATATTGTATACTTTATAAAGTTTCATTTCATCTTTTGCATAATAAGACACATATATTTGTACACACAAACACTGGATCAATGTTTTACATAAACAAATTAAAAGCAAAGTCTTTACCAGGATGAACATGGTTAGCTCATAACTTGGCTCGACTCAATTTAAACTCATTGACTAATGAGTTGAGCCAAGTTTTAATCTAAGATCGTTAACAGAGAGAATTTGATGAGGTGGGCTAACGAGCTCTACTTGAAAAATAAGTTGGCAAGGAGATGTGGAAACAAGAACAAAAATAAAATGGGGAGTACCCCGGAGTGGAAAAACAAAACTAACACGCATGTACATATGCCATCGGGAAGAGACGTCGCATGCATGGATTGGACTGGTCACCTCATGAAAATGTGATGAGCTAAAATCTTCCAAAATTGAATAAGAGAACCACGTCAAGAGAGTACGTAGGAGAGTAAGAAAAAGAGGTACGTAGGACTTACGACGACGCACAGGCTGGCGCTGATAGCCGCTGCGCCTTGGGCTTGCGCTCTGATCACCCCTTCTCTCCTCTCTCTGCCGCATCTTTGCTAACACTCGTAGGATGCTACTCGCATCCCTTTGGGCGACTCGCTCCATGACACATCTCTACGACGTCGCTTGGTTGAATGGGACGGGTCTAAACTCTTCGTGACTTCAATCTTCCCCAGCACTAAAAACATAAATGGACTCTGATATTTAGCTTGTCGATAGGAACCCAAACTTGATAGTGTGCCCCCTAAGCGTGGCATGACTCGTGTATTAATTTATTCATTCATACCTCTGTTAGAAACCTTGGTCCCTGCCGTAGCCAAAGAATTTAGAAGCAACATCCTAGAGGATTCTTACTTCTTTTTTCTTGTTTATCGGCTTCAAAATTTGTAACAGACTTGTCTGTTTTATTCCTGCTAGACAATTGTCTGTGTGTTGCAACAAGATATAAATGTTGTCATAGAATTTTTTTTTCGGTAAGCACTTGTTTGCTTACCAAATATACGCGGGATTATTAATGTGGTTTTCAGAGAAAACGGGTTTTGGGGGGGGGGGGGTCAGAGATGGGAAAGAAAAAAAAATCAAAATAGGAAGGTACATGGGAAGGTTGGATGAAAGATTGACGTGAGACAGAAGCTTACATTCTTTTTAAGTAATAAAAATATATATCCTACATTAAAAGAGAATATCCTGCCCTTTCTTTTTTGAAAGAAAAAACTTACCAGTTGTTGTGTTATTCTCAGGAGTTGATGCTACGTATGTATGATGACCCTGAATGATGAGAGAACACACACCTCCACCCAACGATGTCGTATTCAACCCTTCATGAAAAAATAGTGAATTTCAAAATATAAATATAAGTACAGTACATTGCACAAGTTTTGAAAGACGCAATGCGTCTCTGCCAGAACAAAACATATGTTATAGCCAGAGAGACTCCTTTTGCATTTCTTATAAATTTTAGAAGAGCAAATAAGTCTCTGCTAGGACAAAAAAATATAACATTCCAACTTTCTTACATCCACTTACCCACTGTGTTGGTTTGGGGGGATGGGGCTATAACGGTATGATGAACTTGAGCTTGGGGGTTGCTCAAATGGCCACCTCCACCCCAGGATGGAGCATTCCCCCCTTCATGAAGACAAACAAATGAATTATAGTTTTGAAGTAAAATAAGATAAACTGGAAGACATGTGAAGAGATAAGATATAGTAACTTACAGAAATTTTGTGAGCTTCTTTTGTAAAATTTGTACGTGTATATGAAATTATAGAGGTTATTTGCATACATCTATCTTAGTAATTAGTGTTTGAAGTAAACACAAAAAGTAAAACCATATTGTATACTTTATAAAGTTCCATTTCATCTTTTGCATAATAAGACACATATATTTGTACACACAAACACTGGATCAATGTTTTACATCAACAAATTAAAAGCAAAGTCTTTACCAGGATGAACATGGTTAGCTCATAACTTGGCTCGACTCAATTTAAACTCGTTGACTAATGAGTTGAGCCAAGTATTAACCTGAGATCGTTAACAGAGAGAATTTGACGAGCTGGGCTAATGATCTCTACATGGAAAAGAAGTTGGAAGGAGATGTGAAAACAAGAAAAAAAATGAAATGGGGAGTACCCCAAAGTGGAAAAACAAAACAAGCATCGTGTGTACATATGCCATCAGAAAGAGACGTCGCATGCATGGATTGGATTGGTCACCTCATGAAAATGTGATGAGCTAAAATCTTTTAAAATTGAATAAAAGAACCATGTTAAGAGAGTACGTAGGAGAGTAAGAAAAGAGGTACATAGGACTTACGACGGCGCACAGGCTGGCGCTGATCGCCGCTGCGCCTTGGGCTTGCGCTCTGATTACCCATCCTCGCCTCTCTCTGATGCGTCTTTGTTAACACTCGTAGGAGCTACTAATTCCCCCTTCTAGTTAAGTTTGTGCTGGCTAGCTAATTGCTCTTCGATCTTGTCAATGAGTTCGTAGCGAGAGCACGTATACCTTTTATAAGGGCGGGCGTACGCGCATACATAGTTACAGTTTTTTTTCCTTGACATTCATACACAACTATAGCTGTTAGCTGTTGAAGCTATAGCTTAAATTTGGGGTATGTACCTACGCGTATACCATTTGCCAGTTAATAAAAAAGATAAGCCATTTGAATATTTCTTAATCCGTAAGAGCAATTCCAATGATGTGATCCATTTCGTCCGCCGTCGTCTATTTGAGTCAGAGCGGACAGAAAAGACGGCCCGACGCATCGATCCAAACGGACGCATGTTCGCTTGGCGTCCGCATGGCGACCCATTTCCGGTCTAATTTTGAGTCGGATTTGCGTCGGCACGGACGCAAGACGGACACGCGCGCTTACTCCTCTCCCCGGACCCGCCGGTCGGTGGCAGCCTGTGACGCCCCCGATTCAATCGTACACTAATCATGCACGCAAATGTGTACGATCAAGATCAGGGACTCACGGGAAGATATCACAACACAACTCTAAAACATAAATAAGTCATACAAGCATTATAATACAAGCCAGGGGCCGCGAGGGCTCGAATACAAGTGCTCGATCATAGACGAGTCAGCGGAAGCAACAATATCTGAGTACAGACATAAGATAAACAAGTTGCCATAAGATGGCTAGCACAAACTGGGATACAGATCGAAAGAGGCGCAGGCCTCCTGCCTGGGATCCTCCTAACTACTCTTGGTCGTCGTCAACGGGCTGCACGTAGTAGTAGGCACCTCCAGTGTAGTAGTCGTCGTCGACGGTGGCGTCTGGCTCCAGGGCTCCAGCATCTGGTTGCGACAACCAGGAAGGAAGGAAAGGGGAAAAAGGGGGGAGAAAGCAACCGTGAGTACTCATCCAAAGTACTCGCAAGCAAGGAGCTACACTACATATGCATGGGTATATGTGTAAAGAGGCCATATCAGTGGACTGAACTGCAGAATGCCAGAATAAGAGGGGGATAGCTAATCCTGTCGAAGACTACGCTTCTGGCAGCCTCCGTCTTGCAGCATGTAGAAGAGAGTAGATTGAAGTCCTCCAAGTAGCATCTCCAAGTAGCATATCCAGGTAGCATCTCCAAGCGCATCTCCAGTCGCATCGCATAGCATAATCCTACCCGGCGATCCTCTCCTCGTCGCCCTGCGGAAAAGCGATCACCGGGTTGTCTGTGGAACTTGGAAGGGTGTGTTTTATTAAGTATCCGGTTCTAGTTGTCATAAGGTCAAGGTACAACTCCAAGTCGTCCTGTTACCGAAGATCACGGCTATTCGAATAGATTAACTTCCCTGCAGGGGTGCACCACATAACCCAACACGCTCGATCCCATTTGGCCGGACACACTTTCCTGGGTCATGCCCGGCCTCGGAAGATCAACACGTCGCAGCCCCACCTAGGCAAAACAGAGAGGCCAGCACGCCGGTCTAAACCTAAGCGCACAGGGGTCTGGGCCCATCGCCCATAGCACACCTGCACGTTGCGAGGGCGGCCGGAAGCAGAACTAGCCCCTTAATACAAGAGCAGGCTTACGTTCCAATCCGGCGCGCGCCGCTCCGTCGCTGACGTCTGAAGTGCTTCGGCTGATACCACGACGCCGGGATACCCATAACTACTCCCACGTAGATGGTTAGTGCGTATAGGCTCGTAGCCAGACTCAGATCAAATACCAAGATCTCGTTAAGCGTGTTAAGTATCCGCGAACGCCGAACAGGGCCAGGCCCACCTGTCTCCTAGGTGGTCTCAACCTGCCCTGTCGCTCCGCCACAAGTAACAGTCGGGGGCCGTCGGGAACCCAGGCCCACCTCTACCGGGATGGAGCCACCTGTCCTTTCAGCCCCCAACTCCGAACAGTAGCACAGGTAATGTAACAGTGTAAAATATATAGTATATGCCCGTGATCACCTCCCGAAGTGATCACAGCCCAGTAGTATAGCATGGCAGACGGACAAGAGTGTAGGGCCACTGATGGAACACTAGCATCCTATACTAAGCATTTAGGATTGCGGGTAAGGTATCAATGACTGTAGCAGCAATGACAGGCTATGCATCAGAATAGGATTAACGGAAAGCAGTAACATGCTACACTATTCTAATGCAAGCAGTATAGAGAAGAGTAGGCGATATCTGGTGATCAAAGGGGGGGGCTTGCCTGGTTGCTCTGGCAAGAGAGAGGGGTCGTCAACTCCGTAGTCGAACTGGTCAGCAGCAGCGTCGGTCTCGTAGTCTACCGGAGAGAAGAGGGGGAAGAAATAATGAATACAGAGCAAACAAAGCACCACAAAATATATCAAGGCAATACGCGGTGTTCGGTGTGCCCTAACGCGGTAGTAGGTGATACCGGTGAAGGGGGGAAAACCCCCGGGAAAGTATTCCCGGTGTTTCGTGTTTTCGGGCAGAGGAGCCGGAGGGGGAAAGTTGCGGGTTCGATAGGTTAGGGGTGTGTGGCGGACGAACGGACCGCGTATCCGGATTCGTCTCGTCGTTCTGAGCAACTTTCATGTTGAAAATATTTTCATCCGAGTTACGGATTAAAAGATATGATTTTCTAAAGATTTAAATCATTTTCTGATTTTAATTAATTATTTAAATTAACATTATCCAGAATAGTGTTTGCTGACGTCAGCATGACGTCAGCATGGCGTCAGCAGTCAACAGGGGTGTTGACTGGTCAATCTGACGTGTGGGACCCACTGGTCATAGACTGTTTAGGCTAATCACTGTTTAACTAATCTAACTACTGTTTAATTAAACTAATTAGTTAATTAGGTTAATCTAATTATGATTAATTAACTTAATTAATTCCTTAATTAATTAATTAATTTAATTATTATTATTTATTTAATTATGTTTATTATTTATCTATTTTTTTTTAATTCCTAATTCCTTTTTTTAAATAAAACGTTTTGGGCCGTGGGGCCACCCGGTCAGTGACCCAGGGGGCATAACGGGCGCGCGGGCGTGCGGGCGCTGGCGCCCAGCCCGAACGGGCGCACACCCAGGGGCGGCCAGATCCGGCGCGGCACCGGGCGGGGACGCAGCACCAGGGGGGGTCGCGGGCGGCCAAGCGCGTGCTCGCGCGGCGAGGCACGGGCGAGGCCAGGAGAGCGCGGGGGCGACCGGAGGCGAGGCCAGGGGGGCCAGCGTCGGCGGTGGCGGACAGCAAGGGCAGGGGCGGGAGCTCGTGACGCGGGGAGCAGGGGAGCGGCCAACGCGAGCGCGCGCGTCGCGCGGGACGCAGCCAGCGCGTGCGGTGAAGGGCAAAGCAGGGCTTGGTCCACGCGGGGCACGCCGGCCGAACGCAGCACGGGCGAGGCGAGCGCCGGCGAGAGGGGACGGGGAGAAGGAGGACCGGGGTCCTCACCGAGGGAGCGTAGGGCACGGGGCAGCGGTGGTCGAGGGGGGCGACGGGGACGAGCGCGGAGAGGAAGCGGGCCGGCGACAACGGGCGAAGGCGCAGGGGATGGGCGCCGCAGTCGAGGCGCGTCGGGGCGGCGCGGGACCTCCCCGATCCAGTCGAGTGGGGGCGCCTGGGAGGAGGCAGGGGGCGGCGTCCGACGGGGTGGAGGTCCGGCGGCGGCGGGCGTCGTCAGGGGGGCGGGGTGCTCCAGGCGGCGGCGATGGACGCTCGATCCCGATTGGATCGGGCGAGAGGGAGAGACGAGGGAGAATGTGGGGAATCGGGGGAGTGGGTAGTGGGGGATCTGGGGGTTAGGGTTTCGGGGCGTGGGGGTTATGGGGGTGGCCGACTGGGCCTGGGGTCGGCCCAGTTGGGCCAGGGTCCAGGGGGGGTTTCTCTTCCTTTTTTTTGTATTGTTTTCTGTTTTCTTTTTATTTATTTTCTTTTCTGTTTTTATTTATTTATAAACACTTAGGCATTTTATAAAATTGTGAACCTTACACCATAATTATCTTTGTAATATTTGGCAACCACCGAACATTTTTGTTTTAATTTTTGAAAACTTTTATTGTTTTCTTTTATTTAAATTTTGAATTTGTTTCGGTTCTGAACTATCGAGAGTTTATCACAGTAACCGTGGTGACGTGGCATCATTAGCGGGGAATCACTGTAGCTTAATTATCCGGGCGTCACAATTCTCCTCCACTACAAGAAATCTCGTCCCGAGATTTAGGATCGGTTATAAGGGGGAAGGGGTCTGGTTACGAAATTCTAACGATTCTTCTCGATCATAGTAGCTCTTCTCGAAGAGGTCGACCCATTACATTGATGTCTTCAGTCCTCTCCTTCAGGTCATCATGATGAAGTTTGTCGTCCTTTCTTCGGGGTTCCATCGTACTTACGAAAGGATAAAGGGTGGGTATTCCGAGAGAATGGACCTCTGCAGGTTTGACTATCTGGTCGATAACATCGGGGAGGGTGGCGGAAGTAACTCTCGAATTGAAACTTAAGAAAATATCAAGAGCAGAGTAAGGAGGTATCCTGGGAAGTTTCGAGCGGGCAGGCAATCGTTCGATGTCTGATATGTGGCGTGAAAGGGGTTCGAAGCCACGAGAATAAGTATTTGTCTGATACCAGATTGAAGGTGGCTCATGAATTACATACGAGGCCACGCGCGAGGAACAACCTTGGGTACAGGGGGGTACAGGAGAGTCAGGTTTCGATCCTGTGGAACTGTGGGTTATGGGCCCACCATGTGGATTAAAAGTAGGAAGGACAGTGACATCTTGCACGATCATGTAAGCAAGGCATGCCAGAGGATAGTCTGTCGGTTATGTCGGCAACAACATCGGTACCAAGGGCGAGGGACGAAGAGAACCATTTTCCTGCTCGTTGAACGAGGCGGGCCAATAGGCAAGGTTCTCGTCCATCGGTGGCTACCGAAATGTCATCAACAATAGTAACAGGGTCTTACTGACACGGTCGTACACCAAGGTGTTTACATAAGCAGAAGAATATTACTGCTTAGATCATATAGACCTCAAGAAAGGTTAAACCAAACAATGGAAAGGACATATGATTATCAGATTAATCAGGCGATGGAAAGGAAAAATGTGTCTTAGTCACATAATTCAGGGATATATCCTTCCCAAGGATAAGCAGAGCATGGTATCCGTGGCAGGATATCATGTAGAAAACCCTTTAGGTAAGGGGAGAGAAATTTCATGACACTACCCATACAAAGGTGTTTGGATAATTGATAAGGAAAATTTAGCATTTGCTTTAAATGTTCTTGTTGAAAATCGGAGTATCACAGACATGCTTCGAGATAGCATTGACATGGTCTTCAAGCAAAGGTCGGACTTGGATATACAAAGGATTCACCAGGAACAACTTATAGAATAAGCATTACAATTTCCTTATGGAAGAATGGAAAACCTTGCTGGAAAGGAAACTTTAACACTAGGTCCTCCGACCAGGTGTGCTAGGCATGACATCACCTTACCGATATATAAGGACCAATGTTATAACTCTTGGGAAAAATGTTCCAACCATCATATCTGACCGAGATTCAGATCCGATCGGTGTTAGGATACCTCAGACTCAGGATGCCTGAAAAAGGTGCAAAATAAATTGACGAGATGACCTTGTAAGATTCTCGGGAAATGCACTATGGGAATGAGTATCGACACAAGAGTTCATCATTTAAACCAAAGAGAGGTTGACGGGGTAGATGATGGAGTCAGCGACAATCCTCGAGATTTCCAAAAAGGTGGACTTCCACAACTATGTGAACAAGGAGATAACATTTGTCAGATCAAATGATATAATGATGTATGCTCGAGGAAAACATACACAATTAACATTGGTTGAAAGGTGCGCCCGAAATATGGGCTGGGTAGCACGATCAATGTTAGAATGGTGATTCGATAACCAATGGTCTAAGAATGAAATATCGACCATTAACTTCAAAGCAATAGGGCTGCTAGAAGTTTTGAATTCACGCATCATAGTTCATTTGTCGGTTTTCCGGTTAGAAACAACACGAGGACCAAGAGATGAATGTAGATGGCGGGATGTATAACTTGTAGCAAGAATTATTAAGAGGTGGTGATATTCCCACAACATTCTTGATATATAAGATGGTATTACTTCAAGGTAGGACATAAGACAAGCTGGGTAGCCAGGAACTCAAGGTACAGCCACAACACAAACAAGTTTGTGTTGGTAAGAAGGCAAGGAAATAGTCGATGACAACACAATTTACCAAGGGACAAGGATGGTATTTCCCATGAAGAATTCAATAGATATCTTCGAAGAGCATCAAAATGTTGATGTTGATCATGACACATTTGTCAAGAGAATTCATGAAGATGTAATCAATCAGCGACGACATCAAGTCAAAGGAATGATGAAGCAAGAGGTTATTGGAACCACAGTTACGACACGAACTCGAACTCAAGCTTGTTGTTTAAGGCGAAATGATATGACGATGAGGATCGACGTAAGGTTAGTTCATCGTCGAAAATTGTGCTCCGAGAAGAAGGGCCGGGTAGCACAGTTAAAATCATCACGATAAAGATATAGCCAAACAGGCTAGGAATGATGGGAAGGAATATTAAACTCATAAGCAACGAAAATTACTTAGGGTTATCGAACCGAAATGTGGAATCGGTGTTCTCGATTGACGACAACCCAGAACCCGAGAAAATTGGAATCAGTGAGAATTAATAGTTGATGAAGAACCCATAATAAGTTATGCAGTTCCATGATATTCTTGAGATACCAGAGCTTAATACTCAACAGTAGAGCAAAGTAAAGGTTGGACAGGTGCAATGATCTGCAGAAGACAAGTACTTCAACTTGTCCAAGAAACGGTATTAAAAAGGAGAACATGGCCGGAACCACGATTGCAAAAGGCCGAATCCCAGATATAAGAACTTATACCAAAGAGGGTTTAAGAGGAGCACCCATGATAAGATTAGCATCGTGTCCATGGGCATGAACGCAAGGTTCAAGGTCGACTCCCACTTCTCCAATACACAACTTCTCATTTACTACTCTAAGTTAAGAATGTTTAGAGTTTGAAAGTTTAACTTGCGGAATACCGGAACGTTATGACCCATGAAAACTCTTGGGTTCACACAAATTAAGGAAGGTATACGTTCAACCCATCGGGGCATCTTAGGCACGTATACCATCAACTTCAGGGGTAAATAACTCAAGCTCGGAGGTAGAGCATGGTTGACAAAGCAGAGGATACAATTTACCAAAGGCATTATGTATCCGAGGAAAGGCTCACAAGGTTATTCAATATGAAGGACACTGTCGGATAAAATCCAACAAAGGAACCGATGGTCCTCAAGGGATCTGAGGTGAGCACCGGTACTCAACCAGAGGAAGAAGAATGCACGGGCATCATATTATAGAACATCGGAATGATTCGATGCTTAGATAATAAAGGAATTTCGATTTCCAAAACAAAGGATCAGAAGCAGTCGCTCTGATCAAGGATGGATAAGTTGGATATACCAGAGGCACAATTGAAGACAAATAGTTTGGTCGAGAACCAGCTCATGTTCAAAAATGATGTCTGAGCCGGAAGGATAATTTAGAAGGGTTGATAGATGATTGTGTGCATTCGCACACATGCTGAATCAATAGGATCAAAATGACGATGCCTAAGGATACTAACGAATATTGCCAGACATATGGAAAGCATCCATAATGCAAGCAGACAAGTATTGCAGAGCAATAAGCTATTAAGGATTTTTGGAGGATCAAATAGTATTTCGAAGACCATTGTGAAACACATGAACAACTGGGGGATGAGCGGATACTCTATAAGTGCGAGAATTATCCATAGGGGTATTCAGGTGACAAGGAACAGCAAGGCGATAAGCTCAAAGGATTATCGAGACAACGACGAGTGTTTCGAGGTATCTGGTAATAACAAGACCAACTGGGGATGAATGTAAGAATAACAACTGCAAGTAGTTATCCATAAGGGTTGACGGTGGAAGGGGAATTGCAAATGCGATGAACATAAGTTCTCGGGTTAACAACGGCGAGTATCTTCAGGGTCTTCACGTGCCGCAGACGATCATCATTAATAAGGGGCTCTCCGGGTGAAAGTGATAACGAGATCCTAATGTTAGATTTAGCAAAAATCATTTAACCTAAATAGAAGAGAAATAAGAGTCCCAGAGTATAGGTCGAGGAATAAAAGATCCTACTACCACCCGATGGCGACGTGGGCCCATGGGCCACACAGCCATGTTAGTAAAAGTTTTTCAACGACTAGACTCGACTTCGGCCAAGGAGTTGGAAGGGGGATTCCTACAGGCAGTCGGCTCTGATACCAACTTGTGACGCCCCCGATTCAATCGTACACTAATCATGCACGCAAATGTGTACGATCAAGATCAGGGACTCACGGGAAGATACCACAACACAACTCTAAAACATAAATAAGTCATACAAGCATCATAATACAAGCCAGGGGCCTCGAGGGCTCGAATACAAGTGCTCGATCATAGACGAGTCAGCGGAAGCAACAATATCTGAGTACAGACATAAGTTAAACAAGTTGCCATTAGATGGCTAGCACAAACTGGGATACAGATCGAAAGAGGCGCAGGCCTCCTGCCTGGGATCCTCCTAACTACTCTTGGTCGTCGTCAGCGGGCTGCACGTAGTAGTAGGCACCTCCAGTGTAGTAGGATCGTCGTCGACGGTGGCGTCTGGCTCCAGGGCTCCAGCATCTGGTTGCGACAACCAGGAAGAAGGAAAGGGGAAAAAGGGGGAGAAAGCAACCGTGAGTACTCATCCAAAGTACTCGCAAGCAAGGAACTACACTACATATGCATGGGTATATGTGTAAGGAGGCCATATCAGTGGACTGAACTGCAGAATGCCAGAATAAGAGGGGGATAGCTAATCCTGTCGAAGACTACGCTTCTGGCAGCCTCCGTCTTGCAGCATGTAGAAGAGAGTAGATTGAAGTCCCCAAGTAGCGTCTCCAAGTAGCATCTCCAAGTAGCATCTCCAAGTAGCATCTCCAGTAGCATCGCAGTAGCATAATCCTACCCGGCGATCCTCCCCTCGTCGCCCTGTGGAAAAGCGATCACCGGGTTGTCTGTGGAACTTGGAAGGGTGTGTTTTATTAAGTATCCGGTTCTAGTTGTCATAAGGTCAAGGTACAACTCCAAGTCGTCCTGTTACCGAAGATCACGGCTATTCGAATAGATTAACTTCCCTGCAGGGGTGCACCACATAACCCAACACGCTCGATCCCATTTGGCCGGACACACTTTCCTGGGTCATGCCCGGCCTCGGAAGATCAACACGTCGCAGCCCCACCTAGGCAAAACAGAGAGGCCAGCACGCCGGTCTAAACCTAAGCGCACATGGGTCTGGGCCCATCGCCCATAGCACACCTGCACGTTGCGAGGGCGGTCGGAAGCAAAACTAGCCCCCTTAATACAAGAGCAGGCTTACGTTCCAATCCGGCGCGCGCCGCTCCGTCGCTGACGTCTGAAGTGCTTCGGCTGATACCACGACGCCGGGATACCCATAACTACTCCCACGTAGATGGTTAGTGCGTATAGGCTCGTAGCCAGACTCAGATCAAATACCAAGATCTCGTTAAGCGTGTTAAGTATCCGCGAACGCCGAACAGGACCAGGCCCACCTGTCTCCTAGGTGGTCTCAACCTGCCCTGTTGCTCCGCCACAAGTAACAGTCGGGGGCCGTCGGGAACCCAGGCCCACCTCTACCGGGGCGGAGCCACCTGTCCTTTTAGCCCCCAACTCCGAACAGTATCACAGGTAATGTAACAGTGTAAAGTATATAGTATATGCCCGTGATCACCTCCCGAAGTGATCACAGCCCAGTAGTATAGCATGGCAGACGGACAAGAGTGTAGGGCCACTGATGGAACACTAGCATCCTATACTAAGCATTTAGGATTGCGGGTAAGGTATCAATGGCTGTAGCGGCAATGACAGGCTATGCATCAGAATAGGATTAACGAAAAGCAGTAACATGCTACACTACTCTAATGCAAGCAGTATAGAGAAGAGTAGGCGATATCTGGTGATCAAAGGGGGGGCTTGCCTGGTTGCTCTGGCAAGAGAGAGGGGTCGTCAACTCCGTAGTCGAACTGGTCAGCAGCAGCGTCGGTCTCGTAGTCTACCGGAGAGAAGAGGGGGAAGAAATAATGAATACAGAGCAAACAAAGCACCACAAAATATATCAAGGCAATACGCGGTGTTCGGTGTGCCCTAACGCGGTAGTAGGTGATACCGGTGAAGGGGGGAAAACCCCGGGAAAGTATTCCCGGTGTTTCGTGTTTTCGGGCAGAGGAGCCGGAGGGGGAAAGTTGCGGGTTCGATAGGTTAGGGGTGTGTGGCGGACGAACGGACCGCGTATCCGGATTCGTCTCGTCGTTCTGAGCAACTTTCATGTAGAAAGTATTTTCATCCGAGTTACGGATTAAAAGATATGATTTTCTAAAGATTTAAATCATTTTCTGATTTTAATTAATTATTTAAATTAACATTATCCAGAATAGTGTTTGCTGACGTCAGCATGACGTCAGCATGGCGTCAGCAGTCAACAGGGGTGTTGACTGGTCAATCTGACGTGTGGGACCCACTGGTCATAGACTGTTTAGGCTAATCACTGTTTAACTAATCTAACTACTGTTTAATTAAACTAATTAGTTAATTAGGTTAATCTAATTATGATTAATTAACTTAATTAATTCCTTAATTAATTAATTAATTTAATTATTATTATTTATTTAATTATTTTTATTATTTATCTATTTTTTTTAATTCCTAATTCCTTTTTTTAAATAAAACGTTTTGGGCCGTGGGGCCACCCGGTCAGTGACCCAGGGGGCATAACGGGCGCGCGGGCGTGCGGGCGCTGGCGCCCAGCCCGAACGGGCGCACACCCAGGGGCGGCCAGATCCGGCGCGGCACCGGGCGGGGACGCAGCACCAGGGGGGGTCGCGGGCGGCCAAGCGCGTGCTCGCGCGGCGAGGCACGGGCGAGGCCAGGAGAGCGCGGGGGCGACCGGAGGCGAGGCCAGGGGGGCCAGCGTCGGCGGTGGCGGACAGCAAGGGCAGGGGCGGGAGCTCGTGACGCGGGGAGCAGGGGAGCGGCCAACGCGAGCGCGCGCGTCGCGCGGGACGCAGCCAGCGCGTGCGGTGAAGGGCAAAGCAGGGCTTGGTCCACGCGGGGCACGCCGGCCGAACGCAGCACGGGCGAGGCGAGCGCCGGCGAGAGGGGACGGGGAGAAGGAGGACCGGGGTCCTCACCGAGGGAGCGTAGGGCACGGGGCAGCGGTGGTCGAGGGGGGCGACGGGGACGAGCGCGGAGAGGAAGCGGGCCGGCGACAACGGGCGAAGGCGCAGGGGATGGGCGCCGCAGTCGAGGCGCGTCGGGGCGGCGCGGGACCTCCCCGATCCAGTCGAGTGGGGGCGCCTGGGAGGAGGCAGGGGGCGGCGTCCGACGGGGTGGAGGTCCGGCGGCGGCGGGCGTCGTCAGGGGGGCGGGGTGCTCCAGGCGGCGGCGATGGACGCTCGATCCCGATTGGATCGGGCGAGAGGGAGAGACGAGGGAGAATGTGGGGAATCGGGGGAGTGGGTAGTGGGGGATCTGGGGGTTAGGGTTTCGGGGCGTGGGGGTTATGGGGGTGGCCGACTGGGCCTGGGGTCGGCCCAGTTGGGCCAGGGTCCAGGGGGGGTTTCTCTTCCTTTTTTTGTATTGTTTTCTGTTTTCTTTTTATTTATTTTCTTTTCTATTTTTATTTATTTATAAACACTTAGGCATTTTATAAAATTGTGAACCTTACACCATAATTATCTTTGTAATATTTGGCAACCACCGAACATTTTTGTTTTAATTTTTGAAAACTTTTATTGTTTTCTTTTATTTAAATTTTGAATTTGTTTCGGTTCTGAACTATCGAGAGTTTATCACAGTAACCGTGGTGACGTGGCATCATTAGCGGGGAATCACTGTAGCTTAATTATCCGGGCGTCACACAGCCACCACCATTTCCTCCCTTTTCCCCCAAAACACTCCCGCCCGCGCGCGCTCCCGCCCCAACCAGCCATGGACGACGCCATCGACCTCGCCGCCGCCGGCGGCCTCGCCTCCCTCGCCTCGTCCGGGGCCGCCGCCCCCTCCGGGAAAGGCAAGCCTCGTGCCCCGCGCAAGACCGCCACCACGACCAAGCCAAAGAAGACGCTGACGCCCGAACAGCGGGCAAGGGAGTCGGCCAAGAGAAAGGGTCAGAGGCACGCCGCGAACGCGAGGGATGAGGCCGCCGCGCAGCGGGAGGTCACCAACGCCCGCGTCGCGGCGGCAACGAGGGATGCGCTCTACATGCTAGGGTTAAACCCTAGCCAGCACGGCCTCGTCCAAGCCGCCGTCGCTGCGGCCAGCACCGGCTCGTCAGTGTTTCCTCGGATGGTGCTGCCCGACTCGCCCCGTGGTGGAGATCATGAAGGTGGATCTCAACACCGTGTCGCCAGGGAAGAGGCCGTGGTTCGAGAAGATGCAGGCCGACATGCTCAAATTCGACGATGAGTGATCTATGGCGGCGAGCGCCATCTTTTTTGTATGCCGGCAGGTGTGCCGGCATGACCACGGCGTGGTCGAACTCAAGTCCCACCCCTTTTTTGTGTGCTGGCATGTGTGCCGGCCGGCTGGCGAGTGCGTCAGCATGAACTGTGGGGATATTTTCTAAAGCCGACATTGGATGCTGGCACTGGCATGGTGCTGGCTAAGCATGAGACATAGCCGCTGGCGTAATCGATCGCGGGGCTTTTTAAAGTTGAATGCGGACATGAAATGAGTCGGCGCGTTGGGCGCAATACCGATCCAAATGCAAAACTGGGCGGACGCCGGGCGGGTGATCGACCCAAACGGATAAATAATGAACAAGCGCTATCCGTTTGGGTTGGCCCGTTGAAGTTGCTCTAACGACGATCAATGACGTTGATGGAATAGCATCTGTCCCTTGATTATATACTCCTGCTAGCTAGATACAAGGAAGATACGAGAACTAGTTAAATTGATTAGGTCAGCCATTTGTCAAAATAATAATTATTAGGAAAGCTTAGGCCGGCAAAGAAATTTCTTTCGGCACGTATGTCTTTCAACTACCTAGCAATGCACGTGCATGGATACACGTTCTACCGGCACGACAACGGACCGCTCGCCATTAAAATTAGTGCACTTGCGTAGTTACATCATACCATGCATCACATGATACCATGATACCATGGTTTAAAACTCAAAATTTCACATTTCATTCTTTTTTTGAAAAAAATCATGGATGTTCATGAGACATATGTCTACTAGCTATAAAAAATTCAGATCCAAACTCAAAACACATATTGAGAAACAAAAAAGACAAATTCTGCATGAATAGTGTCACAAAAGACAAAAGCAAATATGGCACTATTCACATGTAGATTTGTCATTTTTGTTTCTCCACGTATATTTCGAATTTGGATTTGAACTTTTTAGGGATAGTCAATACATGTCTTGTGAACATCCAAGATTTTTTTCAAAAAAAAAACTGAAACACAAAATTCGTATTTTGAAACATGGTATCATGTCATGTGATATTTTCCTCATCGAATAGACTCAAAATCTATGTTAGATTATGTCCTTTGGTTATTTAGACACTCGATTCAGTAGTGTTCTCTGCATCATATACTACTCCATATATTGCAGAGGAAGTCTCTGTCTCACCGTTGCATTTGTTTAGGGCATGTATTAATCACCGAAAAGAAAAACTGTCCACGAATTGTACTATTACTATTATTGTAATTTTCCTTGCCAAAAGGTTAACTAATTGAAGCCACGTTGACCACCAGACAAGCAATCCTTCGTGTTTTTCTAATACAATACAACGTAGATGCTCATATACATGCATTACACTTATCTTTATAAACACACGTGCACACACACTATTCCTGTTAGCACCTTAAACATATTGAGCCGTCACAATATCTTAAGATTGACAAAGTCACCACAGACGGCTCGGTAGTCGACGGGAACATCTGCTCGAACAAAACGAACATCACTGAAAATACTGAAATAAATTTATAAAAAAAAAGCATTGATGTCAAATTTAGAACTTGAACCCTATTGGGTTAGTTCCATACCATAAGAAATCTAACCATCTAAGCTATGCTCAGTTCACCGCAAGCCACCGTGTTAAACATATTCCACGTACGTATAGTTTCCAACACACCTCCGTGGCCTAAGTTCGAGAAGAAATGCATTGTATGTGATACGTATTATCTCTTGGAGGACCGGTTTGTAGCACGGTACGTGCACATCGACACCCGAGCACATAAGACAAGCCAGATCGATATAGATTAATTTGATTCTCCGCCTGAACATTGCACCTAGAGCAGAGAACGTCAACTCTTGAGCGCCCTGATAATCTCTCAGCTAGTTAACTGAGGTCCGTCCAATCAGCGGTCCGATGGTTGTACTACTGCCGGCACTATTATACTGAGTCAGATTGTCCGATGGAGTAGTCCACTTTTCGTGTCGTATTTTATCAGAAATAATTGAGCAAGTAGGTGTATTGTACAGTTCCGCAAGTACATATGAGCTGCATTGATTACATGCGCGTTAGTTCGTGTACAAAGTACAAACAGAGATGATGCATGGCAGACGTAGGCAGAAGTCAGCAATGCACAACCTGCGGGCCCAAAAATTTCCCTATGGAAGCTAGTGAACCAACCTAAAGGATTGTAAATCTTTGACTCACTAATTATTGAAATCACTTGCTTCCGGTGAAGAAAAAACAGGAGATGATGGAGAAGAATAAGGTCCAGGGAGGGGTGCACGTACCCCTCTCATGCCGCGTGTACTCGACATGAAATGTAACACTGTCACCGATACACAGTTGGCCTGAGTGGGTGACCGCCATCCAGCCAGTGGCGGAGCTTGAAAGAAAATGCTGGGCGGGCCAGACTAAACAAGAGCACAATTTTTTTTGAAATTCTGAATCATAAGCATCAGTATGAGTACCGGATGGAGCAAGCAGTATGTATATATACAACAAAATACATTTTAACCCTGAACCACTATTAAGTTAGCTAATACAAAAGCTTTGAGACATTAGACATGTGACTTACTCACATACTACAAATCGACTCTCCGGTCACCCTTGCTTCTAAAATCTGCAAGGACATCTTCATGGCTGTAGTTCTCTAGAATTCCACCCTCTATGTGAACTAACAGATTATTGGCAAGATTCTCATCTTCCAGGGTCTCGCTGCACGCTGCAAGAACTCAATACCTTCGAATGTAACAGCTTCATTTGCTCGAACCTATTCGTACTGGTTTTGGTTATGTTGTTCCAATTCAAGCAACGACAATATCTGGTTTTCCTGAACTCGAGTTATGTCATCTCTTTTCCTTTTAAAAACCAAATCAATTCTTCTCTGAGAATGATTTTCCTTGCCCATGATTACCTGTGTTGCAATTTGTATAAGATCAGGCTATTCACTTTCTTATCAAATGGACACAACTATTTTTTATCAACAGTTCAACACTGGACACTCAAAACAGATGAATAGTTGGCGCTAATGGTTAGAAATCCCACTGGACACTCAACAGTCAACAGAATTCTGTACAGGTGGAATTCCATATGGATAAAATCTGTTTCTTATAAACACTGGACACTGAAAATAGATGAGTTCATGACTCATAAGTAGATGTAAAGAACTAAACAAAAATGATAAAATGGGGAATTACCTCTTGCTTCTGACAGTTGCTCTACTCTTGGAGGACAGTAGGAGACTGGAGACTAGGAGAGCTCATCCAGTGATCTGCTCATGCGCCAGCCGCCAGAAGTGGTTCGGCGGGCCGCAGGCCAGTAGCACGACGGCGTGGCCGAGCCCAAGCAGATGTCATCTGTGAGCAGGTGCAGAGAGTCGGGGGAAGGGAGGAAAGCAAGGGGCTGAACCGTGGCTGTGAGATACAGGGATTCCGGCGAGAGAGGATAGACGCCGTCGGTTCGCCGACGGCAGCGGCTTGCTCCTGTGCTCCCTGCTCGACTGTGGGACAGTTTGGGAATTGGGGAGTAGGGATTCCTAGCGCTGCCTGCCTCTCTCCGGCTGCTCTGTGCGTTTTTTTTTTTGAGCAAGGCTGCTCTGTGCGTGAAAGCGAGAGGATGCACGTGGGCTGGCCTAGTGGGCTTGGGAGATGCCTATATAAAAAAATTTGGGTCAAAATCCTGGGCGAGCCATGGCCCGGTTTAGCCCCTACAGAGCTCCGCCCCTGCATCCAGCCATCGTCGACTAGTACCATTTTCTTTTTTGAAATTAGAATTATTCATTCCATTAAAGCAGACAAGAGAACGCACAAACTCCGGAGCCTCTCCCGGTCATACGGCTTGGGGAGACTCGTTCAGAGCTACGCCAATCGTCGCACCTAGACTTTATATATTTCCTATCAGGCTAGTCTACAACCTTTTAGAGCATCTCCAACAGCTTTTGTATATTTACACCAGATTGCTATTTTAGTAATCTTGATGAAAAAACTTTCTCCAACAGCCTTTGTATAAATGATCCTCATCAGAAATTTTTACAAACCTTGTTATACTTGCACCTAGACTTTGTATATTTGCAAAGTGGAGAGGCCACTTGCTATAATTTTACAAAGCCTCCTAAAGTGGTCCTAGTCATATTTTTGTCTCAATGACCGGTGGGCCATGTATGCCCCGCGCGTGTGGGTGATGTGCACGTGTGCTGTGTGCGTGTGTACGTGTGCTATGTGTTTTTTTTGCAAGGAATTTTTTCACAAGCCACATGTGTGTTGTGCTGTATATGTTTCTTTTGCATGGATTTTTTTCGTGGCGCGTGTACGTGTACGCGTGTGTGTTGTGTATGTATGTGTCGTGTACGGTGGCGAGTTGTGGTAGTATATGTATTCATGTACGTAAGCTAGTGTATGGTGTGTATGAAAAACTGTCCCCATATATCATTGTGTGTTTTGTACAAATATAACAATCCTGTATACAAAGCCTGCGAAAGTGAAAAACATGTTGGCTTTGTAAACCTTCTCTCTCCTCTTTCTATAACAAGTTTTTAGCAATCCAATATACAAAGGCTGTTGAAAATGCTCTTACAATCTCTAGGACAAAAAGTAATACTCCCTCCGTTTTATAATGTATTGCATATAGATTTTTTAAAAATTCAAACCCCGCCAACTTTAACTAAGTTTCCGAAGAAAAATATTTACATCTAGAATGCCAAACATATATATCATTATACTCATTTTTTGCGAGATATATACCATTATACTCATCATAAGATATAGTTTCATATTTTATATATTAGGTATTCTAGATATAGATTGTTTTCTTTATAAATTTGGTCAAAGTTTGACTTTTCCAAAAATCTATATGCACTACATTAGAAGGGTGGGAGTACTAAAAGAAGCAAAGTTCAACCTTCAACTAGTACTTAGGCAATGCGGCTCCCGAGGATCATGACAGGCACCACGGCTATCAACTTCTGAACTTGAACTTCTGTTAAGGAAGACACCGATCTATAGAGGAAAACTAGTGCCTGTTACGCAAACCAGGTCCATTAATGAGCATTTGCGATTCACATCTGGCATGGGCCCGCTACCAAAACTTCTAAGCCACCAACTAGGTCTAACTAAAGAGAAACATAGGCTTATACCTGGGCAACCATCTCCCTTCAAAAGACCTTCACCCTAATAAGTCATGCTCTACCTCACACCAGCGTCTTAACTATCAACCAGGCCCAACTGAATAGGAACACAAGTTTATACCAGGGCTTGAGTTCTCTCTCACAAAAGACTAGCATGATAGGAAGGGACACCCTCACTCTTATAAGCCACGCTCTATCTCCTACCATACTGATGTGGGACTAAACCCAACAGTGTCACCTCTAACATACACATTTCAAAATCATGTGCAATTATAATTTATAGAATGCTCAACAAGGCAATTGGACATCGTTTAGAAAAAAACAAGGCAACTGGACACTTCCACGCTCGAAGTGATCAGTTCCGTAACTTTGAATATAACAGTGTGCAATTCTGTTGACTTAGTAATCGCCAACGAAATAGCAGTCATTTTGCTTATGTGTTAAAAAAACTACCCCGCAGTTCCAGGTTTGACACATTTACTTCAATTAATAGATTTTTTTCCCATTTTGTCAAACTATTGTCACTTTTAACCTATTTTTTTATTATTTCTACGATTCTGACAGGTTGATATCTGATACGTCTCCAACGTATCTATGATTTTTTATTGTTCCATGCTATTATAGTATCAATCTTGGATGTTTTATATGCAATTATATATCTTTTTTGTGACTAACCTATTAACCTAGTGTCAAGTGCCAGTTGCTACTTTTTGCCTGCTTTTGGTTTTCCAGGAAATCAGTACCAAATGAAGTCCAAATGCCATAAAAAAATTTGACGATTTTTCTCTAGACAAGAGAGACCCTAGAAGCTTTAGGAGGAAACCAGAAGGCGGACGAGTAGACGACAAGGCATTAGGATGCACCCTAGTACCTTGTGGGTCCCTTGGGGCTTTGTCTGACCTAATTACACCTCTATAAATTCTCTAAATTCGGAAAACCAACAGAGAGCCGCCCAAAATACTTTTTCCGCCGCCGCAAGTTCCCGTTCTTCGAGATCCCATCTGTAGGCCTTTACCGGCACCCTATCGGAGGGGTAATGGATCACAGAGGGCTTCTACATCAATCTTGCCGCCCTTCCGATGATATGTGAGTAGTTTACCACAGACCTACGAGTCCATAGCTAGTACCTAGATGGCATCTTCTCTTTCTTTGATCTTTAATACAATGTTCTTCTTGATGTTCTTGGAGATCTATTCGATGTAATCTTCTTTTGAGGTGTGTTTGTTGGTATCCGCTGAATTGTGGGTTTATGATCAGATTATTCATGAGAATATTTGAGTCTTTTCTGAATTCTTATATGCATGATTGTTATAGCTTTGTATTTCTCTCTGATCTATCCGTTTGGTTTGGCCAACTAGATTGATATATCTTGCAATGGGAAAGGTACTTTGTAATGGGTTCAATCATGTAGTGCTCTATATCCCAGTGACAGAAGGGGACAAGACACGTATTTGTATTGTTTCCATTAAGGGAATAATGATGGGGTTTATTCATATTGATTGGATTTACTTTGTCTACATCATGTCATCTTGCTTAAGGTGTTACTCCGTTCTTAGGAACTTAGGCCCCGTTCGTTGTGCAGGAAAATCAAAGGAAATCTATAGGCTTGAAAACATGTAGTTTTGTCTGCCTCTGACTCATTCGTTTCATAGGAAATTGATACAAAAATATGAAGGAAACCCTGCCTTGGATGGCTCATTCCAGAGGATTTCACAAATCCAGTAGAACCTCATTTTTGGGCAGATGCCCGAGGCAAGGCTTCACGGTTTCAAATAAAAAATGAACTATACCAGTCATGCATGAGGAAAGAGACAAACTGACCAAGTACACGAGGATAAAAAAATGCCATAGGTTCTGCCACTGCATACACAGTCTTCGCCGATAACATAGTTTTTTACACCTATGCTTCGAACACCCTGCATGCTTCTCTTCCTCTGCTCTGTAACCCTATGGTCTAGTACTGTACAATCAATCATATTCCTTTCCAGTTTTTTTGGTCCAATGTTTTTATACCTGCAAACCGAACGCAACCTTAATACTCTAGATGCATGCTGGATAGTAGTCGATGTGTAGAGTAATAGTAGTAGATGCAGGCAGGAGTCGGTCTACTTGTCCCGGACATGATGCTTATATACATGATCATTGCCTTGAATATCATCACAACTATGCGCTTTTCTATCAATTTCCCAACAGTAATTTGTTTACCCACCGTATGCTTTTTGTTTGAGAAAGAAGCCTCTAGTGAAAACTATGGCCCCCGGAGTCTATCTTTATCATATATAAAATCCAAAAATATCTTGCTGTAATTTATTTACAATTCTTTCATTTTGTGTTTTATTTATCTATCTACCATTATCATATTTGATCCTTGCAAATAACCGCCGAGGGGATTGGCAACCCCCTTAATCGCATTGGGTGCAAGTATTTTCTCTTTTGTGTGTAGGTGTTGTTCATGAGGTTTCGCGTGGTTCTCCTACTAGATTGATAACCTTGGTTCTTAACTGAGGGAAAACCTTATCTCTACTATACTGCATCATCCTCTCCTCTTCGAGGAAATCCCAACGCAGCTCACAAGTAGCAAGAAGAATTTCTGGCGCCGTTGCCGGGGAGACATCGCCCAAACTTATCAAGTACCTTCGCATAAACTATCATCTACTTTTTCTTACTTTCATTTGTCATTTGCATATCGTTTTCATCTCCCCCACTTCTAAAACGTTTTCACAAAAACACCAAAAATATTTTCGTTTGCTTGTTTGCTTTTTTGCTTGCTTGAAGTTGCTATCATGTCTCAGTTTCTTATCGAAGAAAGTGAGGATGGTCAAATTCCTAAAGTTGAAATTCCCACGAATTTGGATTCTATTTTTTTCAGGAAGTGGGAACATCTGAGGAAAGAGTGTTATTGAGGAATTCTTTAATTGTACGGGGGCATTGGTTTGTGATGGCATTCCTATTCCGATGTTGTTGTTTACATGTATCTACCAAATCTTATTGACTCATGTGGGCTATGATCTCGTGTAAAAAAATTACTTCATAAATTTTTGCTTGATGTTCTATTAACTGATGTATTGATTTTTCACTAATGTTGTGTTTTAGAATTCAAATTGTATCTTTCATGATTCGAGTGAACTATAAAGAATGAAGTAAAAAACAGTAGAAATCAATAGTTGTAAATCATCAACAACAAAAAAACATATGGCGCCACTAAAATACCACCCTTTTCAAATCTTAAAATGTTGGGTGGAGAGAGGCAGAGAGCTGGCATAAGTATGGTCTAGGTGCAGGCTTCGGATGTAGTTAACGTTTACCACTTGTGCTTAGTAAACGAGGCATACTCCTAGTAAATGAGTTGGGTCACGTTTGTCAACCATGTGGGTCCTTATTTATTTATTTTAGATAAAAGGCTCAAGTTCGATTTTTAATTAACAAAGCCATCAACCAATCAGGAATTACAAAACATCCATGAAACTACAATGACCGATCCGATACAAAGGGATTTACTGGAAAGCACTGCACTACATCCTTAATAAGAATCTAAGAAAAGAAAACAAAGAGCACATCTTGCTAAATATGTTGCTCGCCACACATTTTCACTGAAGAAATCTTGGTTGTAGAAGCAAAGCAAGGCACAACCGACCTTCATAGGGGAATTGTGATCTAGAAAGCTCCTTGGGGTTGGAGTGATCTCAACACCTTCCTTCTCTAGCACTGAAGGGGAAACCTACCCTCTCGCCTTGGATCAAAAGACACCGCTACATCAAGGTGCATAGATGCACACCCGAGAGCTAGAAGAATGTGAGCCGCGAAACCAAAATTAGCCACTGAACGACCACCTAGATTGCTGGTGTGGCTCCTTGTGCATTGACTGCTTTGTGTAATACAAAATGAATACCACAAGGAGAAATATCCAATATGTGATATACACTGCTTACGGTACCTCCTATAGTGGAGTAGGGCATTTTGGTGCCCAGGCTCATCTGCACCCAGTTAGACAAAAATTCGTAAAAAGTTCAAACAAAAATAAAAAAATTCCAAAAAAAATTGTGCGGTAGAAATTTGATGCGTGAGGCCCGCTCAAAATTTCAAGTCATTTGGACATCAGAGCAACTTTTAGCAAAAAAGGCAAATCAGGCCAAAACAGTACATTGACAGTAAATTTTTTACAGACCCCCAATTTGTCTTTTTTGCTGAGAGCTCCTATGATGTTCAAACGATTCCCCCAATTTGTCGTGGCCTCATCCAGAAATTGCACTCCTCGTCAAGCTGGGGCCGGGACTGGGTGGCGTTGACATCGGTGGTGATGGGGATGCTGAGGTTCTACATCATGGCGCGTGATGACCCACAAGTATAGGGGATCAATTGTAGCTCTTTTCGTTAAGTAAGAGTGTCGAACCCAACGAGGAGCGGAAGGAAATGACAAGTGGTTTTCAGCAAGGTAATGTCTACAAGTGCTGAAATTGTAAATAGCAGAGTAGTTTGATAGCAAGATAATTTGTAACAAGAAGGTAACGATAGTAGTAACAAAAGTGCAGCAAGGTAGCCCAATCCTTTTGAGTCAAAGGACAGGCCAAAATGGTCTCTTATGATAAGCAAAGCATTCTTGAGGGTACACAGGATTTTCATCTAGTCACTTTCATCATGTTGGCTTAATTCGTGTTCAGTACTTTGATAATTTAATATGTGGGTGGACCGGTCCTTAGGTGTTGTTCTTACTTGAACAAACCTCCTACTTATGATTAACCCCCCCCCCCCCCCCGCAAGCATCGGCAACTACGAGAAAAGCATTAAGAATAAATTCTAACCATAGCATTAAACTTTTGGATCCAATCGGCCCCTTACGGAATAGCGCATAAACTGGGGTTTAACTTTCTCTCACTCTCGCAACCCATCATTCTACTCCACAATGCATTCCCTTAGGCCCAAATATGGTGAAGTGTCATGTAGTCGATGTTCACATGACACCACTAAGGGAATCACAACATACATACTATCAAAATATCGAACACATATCAAGCTCACATGATTACTTGCAACATGATTTCTCCCGTGACCTCAAGAACAAAAGTAACTACTCACTAATGATAATCATGCTCAAGATCAGAGGGGTATTAAAATAGCATATTGGATCTGAACATATAGTCTTCCAGCAAATAAACCATATAGTAATCAACTACAAGATGTAATCAACACTACTAGTCACCCACAAGCACCAATCTATAGTTCCGGTAATAAGATTGAACACAAGAGATGAAGTAGGGTTTGAGATGAGATGGTGTTGTTGAAGATGTTGATGGAGATTGCCCTCCCCAAGATGGGAGAGTTGTTGGTGATGATGATGACGATGATTTCCCCCTCCGGGAGGGAAGTTCCCCCGGCGGAATCGCTCCGCCGGAGGGCAAAAGTGCTCCTACCCAAGTTTGCCTCGAGACGGTGACGCTCCGTCCCGAAATTCCTCTCCTGATTCTTTCTAGGTCAAAATGTCTTACATACCAGAAGATGGGAACCGGAGGTGGGCCTGGGTGAGCACAACCCACCAGGGCGCGCCCAGGTGGGTTGTGCCCACCTGGTGGGCCCCCTCTAGTATTTATTTGCTCCAATATTCCTCATATATTTGATAAAAAATATCTGTGAAGTTTCAGCTTGTTTGGAGTTGTGCAGAATAGGTGGCCTGACGTAGCTTTTCCAGGTCCAGATTTCCAACTGCCGGAATTCTCCCTCTGTGTCTGTACCTTGCATATTATGAGAGAAAAGGCATTAGAATTACTCCAAAAAGCATTATTATGGATAAAAACATCATAAATAATAGTAAGAAAACATGATGCAAAATGGACGTATCAACTCCCCCTAGCTTAGACCTCGCTTGTCCTCAAGCGAAAACCAAAATAAAAAACATGTCCACATGCTTAGAGAGAGGGGTGTCGATAAAAACAAAATACGGACATAGAAGCATCATGTTCATTATTATAACAACAACAAACTTAAACATAAGACTCATATCATAGAACATTTATCATAGACTTCTCATGAATAAGTGACAATTGATCACACTATTGAAGTATAAAGCAAAAACTCTATTAGAAACCAACAAACAATGTTCTCAGTCAACTTTGCAACTACAATTCATCATCTTTTCAGGAAGGGTCATGTATCGGAGCCTTTAGGCAAGTCCACATACTCAACCATCATATAGTCTTCTATGATTGCTAACACTCACCGCATACACATGAGAAAAATGTTTCAACCGGACACATAGAAAGATAGGGGCTTATAGTTTCGCCTCCCAATGTATTCACCTCAAGGGTGATGTCAACAATAATAACTCATGCTATCTATATTCAACTGGACATATGTGCCTAGATCTTTCCTCACCACAAGATGCTTGCCAAAGGAGAAAAATAAAAAGGAATAGAAGGAAGACTTTGACTCTTTGCAAAAAAGTAAATACATAAAAGTAAAAGATAGGCCCTTCGCAGAGGGAAGCAAATGTTTTCATGTGCTTATTTATTTGTATGCTCAATCCCTTAGTGCAAAAGAACATCACATTGCATTGCCCCTTGTGATAGTGACCTTTATTATGCAGTCTGTCGCTTTTATTCTTCACCATCACAAGTTCGTGTAACGCTCAATTTTCTCTTACACTAAATGATCTCACACTTTTAGAAGCAATTTTTATTTCCTTTTTGCACCGATGACAACTTACATGAGTGATCTTGATCAATCCCTAGGTAGGTATGGTGGACACTTGAAAATAAGATTTGGGTTTAAGGGTTTTTGGATACACAAGTAGTATCTCTACTTAGTACGGAATTTTTGGCTAACAAAGATAGGGGCAAGCACCACATGTTAAAGGATCCATGAAAATATGACTTCTATGTGAATATAAACAAACATAAACCATTAAGTTGTCTTCCTTGTCCAACGTCAACAATTTTGGCATATAATATTTTGATGAGGGCTCACAATCATAAAATATTTCTAGGATAGTATATTTATATGTGAATCTTCTCTTCCCTTATTAATTCTTTCATGAGTTGCATCATTGACTAATGCTATGTTTGTCAATATCTAATAAAATTTCCTACTTATACTTTTCCTTATGTGGTGTCATCACCTACCATAAGATCAGTATATGATCTTTTTGATTTATTTCCTTTCTTTCATTTATTTCTTTTCTCTTTTACTTTTTTTGTAACATGAAAGTAAAGAAAGCAAAAACTCAAACTAAACTTTATTATATATCTTGCACATGATTACAAGGGTAGATCACTAAGCAAACTCTTGAAAAAAGGATCTAACTAAACTTTTATTCATCTAAAGCAAAAGATCAAACTAAAATAAATAAAGGCAAAAAGATAGTGGGATGATACGATACCGGTGCACCTCCCCCAAGCTTGGCGGAATCCAAGGGGAGTGCCCATACCCGATACTCAATTCTCCTTTGGTGATGAAGAAGAAGGTGGTGGTGAAGAGATCTTTTCCTCGGATTTCCATGGCAGTGGTCCGCCATCATGAGAGGAGGAATGAGTCTCACGGGTCCTGCGACTAGCAGCTAAACTCATACCTTTAAACCTTGCCTCATATTCAAAGACTTGGTTTTGGGGATCATAGATCTAGCTTTGGAGGAAGTTGATTTGCTCGTTGAGGGTGAATACGATGTCCTTCATGGGCTTGCCATCCACCTTGAGATCACGAGAGAGGTCCGTGATCATGAGGTGATTGGCATTGAGCCCACACTCCACCATCCCCTTGCACCGGAAGACATCTTGCTCCATAGCTTCAAGTCTGGCCTCCACAGTTCTCGTCCCCTTGGGACATGGCACATCGCGAAGGTGAAGCACCCCCTCATGCATCTAGATAATCTAAGGGTGCTGTACCACCTCCCGCAGATATGGGTTGATGACGTTCTTGAAGAACTTGTCCTTGGAGGAGCTTGAGGTGCCCATGGTAGATGGGATCTGACAGAAAAATAGTAAGAAAAGAGAATAGAGGATTTCTCCGCGATACGGTGATCAAAAGGTTCAGGAAGTATATATAGATTTTTTTTATCTTGGGGGACAAGCAAACAGAAGAAAAACGGAGTCCGGAAGGTGTCCCAGGTGGCCACAACCCACCCGAATACGCTTCACGGTAGTTTCTTATTTTCCTATTTTCTAAATATTCCAAAACTGACAACAAATATTTTTGTGGATTTTTGGAGTCCGTTTACTTACCTATCACGTACCTCCTTATTCTCACAATTCTGGAGTGTTCCAGAATGACTCTTTTATGTGTTCTTCCGGTGTCATAGTTTGGATAGTATAACTTTCATCATTAATGGGCGTACCTGAGATATATTCGTTGCCCATTAACAACCTTCGGGTTAGTACCTTCGGCATTATTTATTTTGATGGCTTTAGATCGATAAACCTCCTCGGTAACACAGGGGCCTTCACATTTTGAGAGGAATTTTCCTACAAATAATCTAAAATGAGAGTTGTACAAAAGAACATATTCTCCGACCTTAAACTCGCATTTTTGGATTCTTTTGTCATGCCATCTTTTAACCTTTTCTTTGAATAATTTTGCATTTTCATAAGCTTGGGTTATCCATTCATCTAATGAGCTAATATCGAATAACCTCTTTTCACCAGCAAGTTTCAAATCATAGTTGAGCTCTTTGATGGCCCAATATGCTTTATGTTCTAACTCAAGAGGCAAATGACAAGCTTTTCCATAAACCATTTTATAAGGAGACATACCCATATGATTTTTATATGCTGTTCTATAAGCCCAAAGTGCATCATCTAATTTCTTAGACCAATTCTTCCTAGACCTACTGACAATCTTTTGCAAAATTAATTTTATTTCTCTATTGCTAAGTTCAACTTGACCACTAGACTGAGGATGATAAGATGATGCAATTCTATGGTTAACATCATACTTGGCAAGCATTTTACGGAAAGCACCATGAATAAAGTGTGAACTACCATTAGTCATTAAATATCTAGGGACTCCAAACCTTGGGAAAATAACTTCCTTAAGCATGTTAATAGAGGTGTTGTGATCAACACTACTAGTTGGAATAGCTTCTACCCATTTAGTAACAAAATCAACAGCAACCAAAATATGTGTATACCCATTGGAGGAAGGAAAAGGTCCCATGTAATCAAATCCCCAAACATCAAATGGTTCAATAGCAAGTGAATAATTCATAGGCATTTCTTAACGCTCACCGATATTACCTATTCTTTGACATTCATCACAAGATAAGACGAACTTATGGGCATCCTTGAAGAGAGTAGGCCAATAAAATTCAGATTGCAATACCTTGTGAGCAGTTCTATACGGAGTGACATTTCCGTAGGATTTGTCCCTGTTCATGCTCAGGTACACAACGTCTAATAATACCATCTACTCGTTTTTTATAAAGATGTGGGTCATCCCAAAAGTAATGTCTTAAATCATAGAAGAATTTTCTTTTGTTGATATGTAAAGTTAGGTGGTAAATATTTAGCAACAATGTAATTAGCATAGTCGGCATTCCAAGGAGTACTATGAGCAACATTTATTGTAGCTAACTGCTCATCAGGAAAGCTATTATCAATAGGTAGTGGGTCATCGGGCTCATTTTCAAGCCTAGATAAATTATCAGCTACGGGGTTCTCAGCTCTTTTCTATCAATGATATGTAAATCAAATTCTTGTAACAAGAGAACCCATCGAATAAGTCTAGGTTTAGCATCTTTCTTTTCCATAAGATATTTAATAGCAACATGATCGGTGTGAACAATTACTTTGGAATCAATAATATAAGGTCTAAATTTATCACAAGCAAACACCACTGCTAAGAATTCTTTTTCAGTAGTAACATAGTTTCGTTGAGCATTGTCTAGAGTTTTACTTGCATAATGAATAACATTCAATTTCTTATCAACTCTTTGTCCTAGAACAACACCAACAACATAATAACTAGCATCACACATAATTTCAAAAGGCAAGTTCCAATCAGGTGGTTGAACGATAGGTGCAGAAATTAAGGCTTTCTTGAATGTTTCAAAGGCTTCTAAACAATCATCATCAAAAACAAAAGTCCTTTCGCAAACAATTAGCAAGAGGCCTAGAAATTTTAGAAAAGTCTTTGATAAATCTCCTATAGAAACCAGCATGACCTAAGAAACTACGAATACCTTTTACATCTTTAGGACATGGCATTTTGTCAATTGCATCAACCTTAGCTTTGTCCACTTCAATACCTCTTTCAGAAATTTTATGACCCAAGACAATGCCTTCATTAACCATAAAGTGGCACTTCTCCCAATTCAAGACAAGATTTTTTTGTTCACATCTCTGCAAAACTTGATCAAGATTGCTTAAACAATCATCAAAAGACTTCCCATAAACAGAGAAGTCATCCATGAAAATCTCAACAATCTTTTCACAAAAGTCAGAGAATATAACAGTCATACATCTTTGAAAGGTAGCAGGTGCATTACATAAACCGAAAGGCATACGTCTATAAGCATAGATTCCAAAGGGACAAGTAAAAGTGGTCTTTTCTTGATCAGGTTAAGAAACATGTATTTCTGAAAAAAATAGAATATCCATCAAGGAAGCAAAAGTGTGCGTGCTTAGACAATCTTTCAAGCATTTGACCAATAAAAGGCAGAGGGTAATGATCTTTTCTAGTTGCTTTGTTTAATTTTCTAAAATCAATTACCATTCTATAGCCTGTAACAATTCTTTGTGGAATAAGTTCATTCTTATCATTAGGAACAACAGTTATACCTCCTTTCTTAGGGACACAATGAACGGGACTTACCCATCTACTATCAGCTATAGGATAGATTATACCTACTTCCAGAAGTTTTAAGATTTCCATTCTTACCACTTCCTTCATTTTTGGATTTAACCGACGTTGGTGATCAACAACGGGATTAGCATCAGGTTCCATATCAATTTTGTGCTGACATAGAGTGGGACTAATGCCCTTTAAATCATCAAGAGTATATCCAATAGCAGCTCGGTGCTTCCTTAAAACTTTCAATAATCTTTCTTCTTCATGTTCTGAAAGGTTAGCACTAATAATAATAGGATATATCTTCTTTTCATCAAGATAAGCATATTTCAAAGTGTCTGGAAATTGTTTTAATTCAAACACAGGATCACCTTTAGGTTGAGGAGGTCCTCCTAGAGTTTCAATAGGTAAATTGTGTTTAAGCAGAGGAGGTTGTTCAAAGAAAATTGTATCTATTTCATTTCTTTCATGCATATGTAAATCATTTTCATGGTCTAGCAAATATTGTTCTAATGGATCAGTAGGTGGTACAACAATAGAAGCAAGACCAATTAATTCATCTTTACTAGGCAATTCTTTTTCATGAAGCTTTCTACTAAACTTGGAAAAATTAAACTCATGAGACTCATCACCAAAACTAACACCGACAGTTTGCTTCTCACAGTCAATTTTAGCATTAATGGTGTTTGATGACCCACAAGTATAGGGGATCTATCGTAGTCCTTTCGATAAGTAAGAGTGTCGAACCCAACGAGGAGCAGAAGGAAATGATAAGTGGTTTTCAGCAAGGTATTCTCTGCAAGCACTGAAATAATAGGTAACAGATAGTTTTGCGATAGGATAATTTGTAACGAGTAACAAGTAACAAAAGTAACTAAGGTGCAGCAAGGTGGCCCAATCCTTTTTGTAGCAAAGGACAAGCCTGGACAAACTCTTATATGATGTAAAGCGCTCCCGAGGACACATGGGAATATCGTCAAGCTAGTTTTCATCACGTTCATATGATTCGCATTCGGTACTTTGATAATTTGGTATGTGGGTGGACCGGTGCTTGGGTGCTGCCCTTACTTGGACAAGCATACCACTTATGATTAACCTCTATTGCAAGCATCTGCAACTACAACAAAAGTATTAAGGTAAACCTAACCATAGCATGAAACATATGGATCCAAATCAGCCCCTTACGAAGCAACGCATAAACTAGGGTTTAAGCTTCTGTCACTTAGCAACCCATCATCTACTTATTACTTCTCAATGCATTCCTCTAGGCCCAAATAATGGTGAAGTGTTATGTAGTCGACACTCACATAACACCACTAGAGGAGAGACAACATACATCTCATCAAAATATCGAACGAATACCAAATTCACATGACTACTAATAGCAAGACTTCTCCCATGTCCTCAGGAACAAACGGAACTACTCACAAAGCATATTCATGTTCATAATCAGAGGGGTATTAATATGCATATAGGATCTGAACATATGATCTTCCACCAAATAAACCAACTAGCATCAACTACAAGGAGTAATTAACACTACTAGCAACCCACAGGTACCAATCCCGGACTTGGAGACAAGAATTGGATACAAGAGATGAACTAGGGTTTTGAGAGGAGATGGTGCTGGTGAAGATGTTGACGGAGATTGCCCTCTCCCGATGAGAGGAGCGTTGGTGATGACGATGGCGATGATTTCCCCCTCCCGCAGGGAAGTTTCCCCGGCAGAACAGCTCCGCCAGAGCCCTAGATTGGTTCTGCCAAGGTTCCGCCTCGTGGCGGCGGAGTCTCGTCTGGAAAGATGGCTTATGGTTTTTTCCTCATCGAAAGACTCCATATAGCAGAAGATGGCCATCGGAGGGCCACCAGGGGGCCCACGAGGTAGGGGACGCGCCTAGGGGGTAGGGCGCGCCCCCCACCCTCGTGGGCAGGGTGTGGCCCCCCTGGTGAACTTCTTGCACTCAGTATTTTTTTATATATTCTGAAAACGTCTTCCGTGAAGTTTCAGGACTTTGTGCAGAATAGGTCTCTAATATTTGCTCCTTTTCCAACCCAGAATCCCAGCTGTCGGCATTCTCCCTCTTTATGTAAACCTTGTAAAATAAGAGAGAATAGGCATAAGTATTGTGACATAATGTGTAATAACAGCCCATAATACAATAAATATCGATATAAAAGCATGATGCAAAATGGACGTATCAACTCCCCCAAGCTTAGACCTTGCTTGTCCTCAAGCGAAAGCCGAAATCGAAAAATATGTCCACATGTTTAGAGATAGAGGTGTCGATAAAAATAAAATACGGACATGAGGGCATCATGATCATTCTTAGAGCAGCAACTTATATAATTATTGTCATATGATCTCTTATACTAGAGTTATAATTCAATCATAATTTCAAGTATGAATCATAGACTTCATTGAAAACTAACAAACTATAATCTCAGTCATTGGAGCAATTGCAATTTATCATAACATAGGAAAGAGTCAATTATAAGAGCTTTTCAACAAGTCCACATACTCAACTATCATATAGTCTTTCACAATTGCTAACACTCACGCAATACTTATGGGTATGGAGTTTTAATTAGACACAGAGAAAGATAGGGGCTTATAGTTTTGCCTCCCAACGTTTTACCTCAAGGGTAATGTCAACAATAATAGTTCATGAAAACTCACATCCAATTAGCCATATATACCGGGATCTTTCCAACATGTTGTGCTTGCCAAAAGATAAAATGTAAAAAGGAAGGGTGAAGATCACCATGGCTCTTATGCAAGGTAGGAGATAAAAGTAAAAGATAGGCCCTTCACAGAAGGAAGCAGAGGTTGTCATGCGCTTTTATAGTTTGATGCACAAAATCTTAATGCGAAAGAATGTCACTTTATATTGCCACTTGTGATATGGACCTTTATTATGCAGTATGCCGCTTTTATTTGTTCCATATCACACAATCGTATAAAGCTTATTTTCTCCCACACTAATAAGTCATACATATTTAGAGAGCAATTTTTATTGCTTTGCACCGATGACAACTTACTTGAAGGATCTTATTCAATCCATAGGTAGGTATGGTGGACTCTCATGGCAAAACTGGTTTAAGGGTGTTTGGAAGCACAAGTAGTATCTCTACTTGGTGCAATGAATTTTGCTAGCATGAGGGGGAAAGGCAAGCTCAATCATGTTGGATGATCCAAGACAATATAATTTATTTCAGATGCAAGAAAACATAACCCATTACGTTGTCTTCCTTGTCCAACGTCAACTCTTTAGCATGTCATATTTTAATGAGTGCTCACAATCATAAAAGATGTCCAAGATAGTATATTTATATGTGAAGACCTCTCTTTCTTTATTACTTCCTATTAATTGCAACGATGACCAAAACTATGTTTGTCAACTCTCAACAACTTTTATTCATCATACTCTTTCTATGTGAGCTCATCACTCTCCATAAGATCCATATGATCTCTTTGTTTCTTTTTATTCTTCTCTTTTCTTTTATTCACTCAAGATCATGGCAAAATAATCAAGCCCTTTACTCAACACTAATCTTTATTATATATAACTCACGGACTCGATTACATAGAAGGATCATAAAGCAAAACTCACAACTAGATCATACTAAAAACTTTTATTCTACTAGATCAAAATATTACCAAAAGGATCGAACTAAAAAACGGTAAAGATAGAAGTGATGGTGATACGATACCAGGGCACTCCCCCAAGCTTGGCAGTTGCCAAGGGGAGTGCCCATACCCATGTGATTATGTCTCCTTTGTTGGTGAAGAAGGTGGAGTTGTTGGTGATGGATAGTCGCACATCGAGCGTATGAGGTCTTCTAACTTGCGGATAATGCCTTTGAGTGCGATGATATGCTCCTTCAACAAAATATTTTCATGTGTGAGATACTTATTTTGTATACGAGCTAACTCAATCATCTTGAAAGCTTCGATCTCAGTTGGGGTAAGAAGATTTTGATCAAGTTGAAGGATGTCTTATGTCGCCGGAACTTGGTCCTCCGTGGTCTTCTTAATCCCTTCATCCTTGTTGATCTCCATGGGTTCTTCTCTCTTCAGCTCTATCTTCATTAGCCAAGCATCGTTGCCCTCATGGTTGGAGGAGGAGGGAGACGACATAATGCCTGGCCTTGATAACCCTGACAGAAAACAGCTCGAAACAAAGACAAGAGATTTTTGCGTGATACGATGGTCAAAACCTTCAGGAGGTTATATAATGAATTTTTACCGACCAAAATACGTGTCATGTAAGAAAACGGAGTCCGGAGAGCACACGAGGTTCCCACAAGGTAGGGGGCGCGCCCTCCACCCTCGTGGAGCCCTCGTGTCCTTCCCGGACTGCTTCTTATTTTTCTATTTTTCTAAATATTTCAAAACGGAGAAATATTGCCATTAGAACTGTTTTGGAGTCGGTTTACTTACTGTACCACATACCTATTCCTTTTTGGAGTCTGAAATGTTCCAAAAAGTGTCCCTTATGTATTCCTCCGGTGTTACGGTTTCAATAACATTGGTTTCAACATTTATAGGATTACCTGAGATATATTGTTTAATTTTTTAACTGTTCACCACCTTCGGATTTGTGCCTTCGAAGTTGTTGATTTTTATGGCACCGGAACGATAGACCTCCTCGATAACGTAAGGAACTTCCCATTTAGAGAGAAGTTTTCCTGCAAAAAATCCTAAACGAGAGTTGTATAGCAATACATAGTCACCTACATTAAACTCACGCTTTTGTATCCTTTTGTCATGTCATCTTTTAACTTTTTCTTTAAATAATTTGGCACTCTCATAGGCTTGGGTTCTCCATTCATCAAGTGAGCTAATATCAAATAACCTCTTCTCGGCAAGTTTAAAATCATAATCGAGCTCTTTAATAGCCCAATATGCCTTATGTTCTAGTTCTAGAGGTAAGTGGCATGCTTTTCCATAAACCATTTTATACGGAGACATACCCATAGGATTTTTATATGCAGTTCTATAGGCCCATAATGCATCATCAAGTTTCTTGGACCAATTCTTTCTAGATCTATTAACAGTCTTTCGCAAAATTAATTTGAGCTCTCTATTACTCAATTCTACTTGACCACTAGACTGTTGGTGATAAGGAGATGCAATTCTATGATTAACATCATATTTAGCAAGCATTTTACGGAAAGCACCATGAATAAAATATGAACCACCATCAGTCATTAAATATCTAGGGACTCCAAACCTCGGAAAATAAACTTCTTTAAGCATTTTAATAGAAGTGTTATGATCAGCACTACTAGTTGGAATAGCTTCTACCCACTTAGTAACGTAATTAACATCAACTAAAATATGTGTATATCCATTAGAGGCAGGAAAAGGTCCCATATAATCAAAGCCCCAAACATCAAATGGTTCAATAACAAGTGAATAATTCATAGGCATTTCTTGACGTCTACTAATATTACTAATTCTTTGACATTCATCACAAGATAAGACAAACTTACGGGCATCCTTGAAGAGAGTAGGCCAATAAAAACCGGATTGCAATACCTTATGTGCCGTTCTATCTCCAGCGTGGTGTCCTCCATAAGCTTCGGAGTGACACTTGCGTAGGATCTATTCCTGTTCATGCTCAGGTACACAACGTCTAATAACACCATTTACTCCTTCTTTATAAAGACGTGGGTCATCCCAAAAGTAATGTCTCAAATCATAGAAGAACTTTTTCTTTTGCTGGTATGTGAAACTAGGTGGTATAAATTTAGCAACAATATAATTAACATAATCAGCATACCATGGAGCAGTATGAGAAGCATTTATGACATTTAATTGTTCATCAGGAAAGCTATCATCAATAGTTAGTGGGTCATCAAGAACATTTTCTAACCTAGACAAGTTGTTTGCAACGGGGTTCTCAGCTCCCTTTCTATCAATGATATGCAAATCAAATTCTTGTAGCAAGAGAACCCATCTAATAAGTCTAGGTTTAGCATCTTTCTTTTCCATAAGATATTTAATAGCAGCATGATCTGTGTGAATAGTTACTTTAGAATCAACAATATAAGGTCCGAACTTATCACATGCAAATACAACTGCTAAGAATTCTTTTTCAGTAGTAGCATAATTTCTCTGAGCATTGTCTAGAGTTTTACTAGCATATTAAATAACATTTAGTTTCTTATCAACTCTTTGCCCTAGAACAGCACCTACAACATAATCACTAGCATCACACATGATTTCAAAAGGTAAATTCCAATCAGGTGGCTGAACAATAGGTGCAGAGATTAATGCTTTCTTAAGTATTTCAAATGCTTCTACACAATCATCATCGAAAACAAATGGTATATCTTTTTGTAATAAATTAGTCAGAGGCCGAGAAATTTTTGAGAAGTCTTTAATGAACAATGAACCTCCTATAAAAACCGGCATGACCAAGGAAACTTCTTATACCTTTGATGTCCTTGGGAAATGGCATCTTTTCAATAGCTTCAACCTTGGCTTTATCAACTTTAATACCTCTTTCGGAAACTTTATGCCCCAAGACAATACCTTCATTAACCATAAAGTGGCAATTTTCCCAATTCAAGACAAGATTAGTTTCTTCACATCTCTGCAAAAATCGATCAAGATTGCTTAAGCAATCATCAAAAGAGGATCCATAGACAGGAAAATCGTCCATGAAAACCTCACAAATCTTTTCACAAAAGTCAGAGAATATAGCCATCATGCATCTTTGAAAGGTAGCAGGTGCATTACATAAACCAAAAGGCATACGTCTATAAGCAAAAGTACCAAAAGGGCAAGTAAAAGTAGTCTTTGATTGATCATTGGCTGACACAGGTATTTGAGAGAAACCAGAATAACCATCTAGAAAGCAAAATGTGTATGTTTGGATAATCTTTCTAGCATTTGATCGATAAAAGGTAAGGGGTAATGATCTTTTTAGTAGCTTTATTTAATTTGCGGAAATCAATTACCATCCTATAACCTGTAATAATTCTTTGCGGGATCAACTCATCTTTATCATTAGGAACGACAGTAATACCTCCCTTCTTAGGGGCGCAATGGACAGGACATACCCACTAACTATTAGCAACGAGATAAATTATACCTACCTCAAGAAGGTTTAGTATTTCCTTTCTTACCACTTCCTTCATCTTAGAATTCAGCTGTCGTTGATGATCACGAACTGGTTTAGCATCTTCCTCCAAATTTATTTTGTGTTGACACAGAGTGGGACTAATGCCCTTAAGATCATCAAGAGTATATCCAATAGCAGCACGGTGCTTCTTCAGGGTTTTCAATAATCTTTCTTCTTCATTGTAACACCCAGATAATTAAGCTACAGTAATCCCATGTTAATGGTGACGAGTCATCGCAATTACTGTTGCTAATCTTACTTTGGTTCAAACACGAATCAAATTCAACTTCCAAAACAAGTCAAATTGTTATTCCTTCAAATGGTAAAACAAAAATGTTCGTTGGGTTGCAGATATTCACTAGCTAATTATCATGTGGCAACCAACATCATTTGGCTCCCCCTTTAATCCCTAGGAAAATATAAGTGGCCCAGCAACATATTAATTGGCCTTTTCAATTTCTAAAAATGCCTGAACAATTCCTTTGGCTCTGAAGTTTTTTATGCAACACTACAATGTTGTGCCTGAATTATATGTTAAGTTTAACATTCAACTAAATTCATTTGGTCACTCATTTGAATACAAATCAGTAGCTAATTAGATACAGAAAAGGAAAAGGAGAAACCAAAAGAGAAACAAAAGAGAAAGGCCCCTCCCCCGGGCACTTGGCCCAGATGGCCTGCTGGCCCAATAGCCCAACTCCCCCCACTCATCCTGTTCCTCCCGCTACAGGAGAGAACAGGGGATCGTGGAGGCCATCCATGGCGCCCCAGCCAGGTGCCGGCCATCCATGGCCTCCCCTGTCGTCTACAAGACCCCGACGCCCCTCCTTCCTCCCCGAAACCCTAGCCCCCAAATCCTCCATCTCCCTCCCCCTCTCAGATTCGCTCTGGCCCCTCTTCTCGATCTGGAGGAAACCGTCGCCACCGTCGCCACGGGTTCGCCGCCCGCATAGCCACCGAGCACCCCGCAGCAATCCACCACGTCCACCGGCCCCTCCGTTTACTCCCTCGTCATCGGCAACAGTGTGTTGGAGTTGGGAGCCCCTGCATCGCCCTCGATGTCGTCCTCTTCTTCCTCGGGTCGCCGGCAAATCTTGGCGATTCCGGGGAGCCTGCAGCTACTAAGCCGTCACCGGGCCCCCTTGCGCCTCCCCAATGATCTCCTCCTCCGAATCCCCCTTACCCCGGTCTCGATCCGTCGTCGTAGTCGCATGTACGAGCCGGTGGCCGCCATGGCTGTAGTTCAATGTCCGCGTACGTGCTCCTATTGGTCCTTGCGATGCTTCCACTGCTGCCCCTGCTCTACCTTGTTGCATTGCTGCCTGCTGTCGCTACAGCCGCCCGCTGGCGACCGCATCCACTTCCGCTCGCCAACGGCCGCCGTCACGCGCCCTTGTCGCGACCCGCGCCGTCTGCGTACATCCCGCCGTTGCCCGCTGCTCCCCCGGGCCGTCCACGCGCACGCCACGCCCGCTCGGCCATGCCCGAGTGCTGCTGCCGCTGTTGTTTGTGCTCGTTACTGCTGCCTGCTGCAACCCATGCCGCGACTGCTCTTCTCTCCTGCTTCTCTGCTACTGCAGCTTTGTCGTTGCTGGCGCCGCCGCCGCTGCCTTGGCTGCTTGCCTCCTGCTGCGCCGCGTCTTGCTCCTGCTCTGCTGCTGTTCCTAGCCACTAGCTCTGCTGCTCCATGTTGCCCGCGCTAGCGCATGCTTGCTGCTGTCCATGCACCTCGTGTGCGTGCTGGCCATGGCCGTGTGCCTGTGTGTGCACAACCAAGTGCATGATGGCCGTGGCAACACAGCCATGGGCATAGCCGGTTGTGCCACTGCCACATGTGGCTGGCCGTTTAATTAATCTAATTAGGTATTAGTGGTAACTTTATTAGATACTAATTAGAGTATGTCTTGTGGGTCCCCTTGCTAAATAAACCTTTTTAGTACTTTGGTTAAAATATCAGTCTATGACAGGTGGACCCAGTCAACACCTTGACCAGTCAACACTTTGACCAGTCAGCTGCTGAGTCAGCAGTTGACCAGGCCTACATGTCAGCCTCTCCATGCCACTACTAGGTACACTCTCTGTGTACCTTAGCAATTTAACAATTTATTTTTGAATTAATAATAATTTTAGAATATTGTTTAAATCTTTGAAAAATCGTATAAAATAATCCAGAACTCGGATAGAAAAGTTTTATATATGAAAGTTGCTTAGAACGTCGAGACGAATTCGGATACGCAGTCCGTTCGTCCGTCACACATCCCTAGCATAGAGAACATGCAACTTTCCCCCTTCGGTTCATCTGCCCGAGAACGCGAAACATCCGGAATACTTTCCCGGATGTCCCCCCCCCCATTCGCCGGTATCGCCTATCCCTATGTTAGGTCACCCCTAGCACAACGTATTTCCGCGTCTTGCTTTGCGTTACATTTGATTGCTCTGTTATTTGTTGTGTTCCCCCTCCGTTACTCCTTTCCGGTAGACTCCGAGACCGCTGCCGATGTCCGTGTGTTCGACTACATCGAAGATGACCCCTCCTTGCCAGAGCAACCAGGCAAGCCCCCCCTTTGATCACCAGATATCGCCTACTCTTCTCTCTACTTCTTGCATTAGAGTAGTGTAGCATGTTACTGCTTTCCGTTAAACCTATCATGATGCATAGCATGTCCTTGCTACTACTGTTGTTACCTTTACCTGCAACCCTAATGCTTAGTATAGGATGCTAGTTTATCATCAGTGGCCCTACATTCTTGTCCGTCTGCCATGCTATACTATCGGGCCGTGATCACTTGGGAGGTGATCACGGGTATATACTATATACTTTATACATGATACATGTGGTGACTAAAGTCGGGTTTGCTCGTAGAGTACCCGCGAGTGATTGACGGATTGAGTCCGAAAGGACGTTTGTCCCGACGGCCCTCTGAGTGAACCTTTGTGGCGGAGCGACAGGGTAGGTTGAGACCACCTAGGAGAGAGGTGGGCCTGGCCCTGGTCGGCGTCTGCGGTTATTTCAAAATAACACGCTTAACGAGATCGGGGTATTTGATCTAAGTCTGGCCACTGGCCTATACGCACTAACACTACAAAAAAGGACACATTCGTGACATTTTGGGCCGAATGGATTTTTTTTCTGTCATACATATGACACTTCTATGACGATAATTGTGAAAAAATCCGGTATCATCATAGATGTGGTGGGCTCCTACTTCTATGACAAAAAATCATGACAGAAAATGGGCTTTTCGTCCTGGGCGGGCCGGAGACGCAGCTGCATGACATTCTTTGGGCCATCCATGATGGAAAAAACCGTGGTAGAAGCGAGGGCGAGGAAAATTTCGGGGAGTTCCCGGTTACAGTGGGAGGTCGAGGGCCGAGCGATGCGTGTTTCTCTCGTACACGTACGCGCGCGTGTGCGAGCCGTTGGCTCTAACTGAACCCGAGCGAGGCGTTGGGCTCTAACTGAACCCGAGAGATCGATCGATGGCTGTTAACTGAACCCGATCGAGCAATTCCTTCGCTACTGCTGCTAACTGAAGCCGATCGATGCTGCCTCTGGGATGAACAGTGAGCGTTGCGGGGGGGGGGGGTGGATGAACAGTGAGCGGTGGCGTTGCCTCTGGATGAACAGAACCCCATGGTGTGATGGAGGGCTGGATGAACAGTAGACGGTGGAGGGGTGCCCGTGGAGGGGTGGTTGAACAGGACCCCGTGGTGTGGAGGGCTTGATGAACAGTAGACGGTGGAGGGGTGGTTGAACAGTAGCCGGTGGAGTAGTACGCGGTGGAGGCTGGATGAACAGGAGCCCGTGGAGGCTGGAGGAGGTCGACGATGGAGATGAACAGTATCCCGTGGAGTCCCGTTTTGCGGTACGCCACACCCCTCCCGATGAACAGGACCCCCGTTTCAACCATAGGAGGTCCGTTTCGTCCGTTTTGCGGTACGCCACACCCCTCCCGATCAACAGGACCCCGTTTCGACCGTAGGAGGTCCGTTTCCTCCGTTTTGCGGTACGTCACACCCCTCCCGATCAACAGGACCCCCGTTTCGACCATAGGAGGTCTGTTTAGTCCGTTTTGCAGTACGCCAGACCCCTCCCGATGAACAGGATCCCGTTTCGAACGTGGCCGGTCGAACACAAGGCCGTTTCCTCCATTCTGCGGTACGCCAGGCCTCGTTTCCATCGCCTGTTCCGTCCAAGCCCTTCAGATGAACACGACCACGCATTCCGTTCTGACCTAGCCAGTTGGCTCCCACGCGTTCCGTAGCCTCCCGATGAACACGACGCATTCTGTTGCCTCCCGATGAACACGACGCATTCCGTTGCCTCCCGATGAACACGACGCATTCCATTGCCTCCCCATGAACATGACGCATTCCGTTGCCTCCCCATGAACACGACGACGATGTTGTTTCTCCGTTCCGACCCAGCCATGTACACGAGCCCTCGCCGTACGTATGCGCGAGTAGGCATTCGAGACCCCGCCCGTATGTACACATACATGGCCGTATTTTCTTTCTTGCACCCTGGCCGCTGTACGTACGTGTAGATGCTACGTGCGCGCCTCTACATCCACCAGTATATATGTACGTACACGTTCGCGACCAGAATGACAACGCTACGTACGCTTCGACCAGGTGGGTCCCGACTATCAGGCACTTCCTTGCGTGCGAAGATGTAGCTGGTGGGTCCTAGCAGTCAGGGGGGCGAATGGTATTTTTTGCTCGGACGCACTTCCTTGCGTGCGAAGATATAGCTGGTGGGTCCCAGCAGTCAGGAGAAATGTTTTTTTTGCGAAATACGGTGGCCCGTCCGGTGGGTCCCCGCTGTCAGGTGGAGGAATCATTATTTTGCGCGTAATAAGGAGGCACGTCCTTGCTGCGGCTGTGGACCCACCTGTCAGCCTCTCCATGTACAGTCCACGTCCGATGGAAGTCGTTCCTTGACCATGTTGACCACACCGCGCCGAGAGCACCACGGCGGTGGACGACGACGAGGACTAGGAAGGGGACGACTCGGAGCCGGGGAAGACGCATCAGTGGATGCCCATGCGAAGAGGAATACGAGGGTTCACTGGTTTGTCTGCGGTGAGAGGCTGCCGTTGCCGCAGAATAACAGGGGGTGTGGGTGAGTAGAGGGATGGCCTGGCCAGCGGTGGGAGTAGTAGGGGGCGGTGAGGCCTCCGCGGCATCACAGCCGGCTACCGGAGGCAGGAGCACGCGACATGACTGACGCTGGTTTGGGTGGCTGGAGCAAGAAGACCAGAGGTTGAAGAAGCACTACGGCCGTTGGATGAACATCGTACGGTAACAGGAGCTAGAATCGTTCATATTGACTAAGTTGACAAAGCCCTCCGTCCCCATCAACTTGGTAGGCTCACAAGTCAGCCTCCCACTATGCTGGGTTCCAGCTGGCAGGGGGAATATTCATTTTTTGTGCGTAATAAGGAGGCACTTCCTTGCGTGCGAAGATAGCTGGTGGGTCTGACATGTCAGCAGGGGGCACGTTATTTTCGCAAATACAGAGGCCCTTCCGGTGGGTCCCAGATGTTAGGTGGAGGAATCATTATTTTGCGCGTAATAAGGTGGCATTTCCTCATGTGCGGCAGTGGACCCAGCTGTCAGCCTCTCCACACACAGTCTACTTCCGATGGTGTCAATCGTTGACCACATTGACCATGCCGCGCCAAGCGCATCCAAGGTGGTGGACGACGGCGAGGCCTCGGACAGCAACGAGCCGGAGATGGGAAGACGCGGGAGTAGAGTCGCAGACGGAGAGGTGTACGAGGGTTAACTGGTTCTAGTGCGGTGTGGTTCGGCAGTCGGTGGAGAAGAACAGGAGGTGTGGAGGGGTGGAGGGATAGCCTGGCCAACGGTGGAGTAGTGCTTCATAGCGAAGCGTGCTAAGCAGAGCTGCTAGCAGCAGGAGGAGGGAGGTGGTCCCGGCGGCGCTGGAGTAAGAAGACGAGAGATTGAAGATGGATGCCGGTCGTTGGATGTAAATCCAACGGCTAACATGTCAGAATCATTTGTTGACTAAATTGACAACGACTAGCGTTGGCTTCGACCTATTGGCCCACATTTCAGCCTCCAAATATGTGGCACGTATTCAACCCATTTTTCAGAATTTATAGTCTTTTTTGCGCGGTAGAATTTACAGTCAATTTGATCTTTTTTTGAATTACAACCATTAGCTGGGCTGGGTGAACAAATAATGTAGCGTCCATGCAGCCCATTTATTTTATTTCCTAAAAAATTACAGTCCATTTGCACTTTCTCGAAATACACGATTTTGCTGGGCTAATTCTAATTATATTGTTGGGTTGGGCCAGCAATGTTATCAAAAAATAAAAAGGAGTTGAGCATTTTGTTATAAATATATTTAAATAATAAGTGATATTATTACATTCGTCCTTAAATCTTACCAAGCTTTTATACACAATCACTAGGATTTTCGTGCCAAAACAATCCAGGATTTTATATTTTTATAAATTAATAAGATGTGGGATATTGTTTTCTTACATATGTAAGTTTCTGTTAAATATATTATGACAATAAAAATAATATATAATAACATATAAAATAATTTAAATATATATAACATAGTTAGAAGGGAAACATAAGTTGGACGTGGCGTTCCTATTCTTATATAGAAAAATAGAATAGACCTCTGCGTTTTCTTCAAAAAAATACATAAATTGGGCTGCCAAAAATAAAACCTCGGATGGGAGGTCCATAGGCCGGTCGATACATAACGGCCCTAAGAAAATACAAACAGGCCCATGGACCTCCCATCCGAGGTCGTGGGCTGCACATGTTAAAAATGAAAGCCTAGACGGGGCAGCCCAAAATCACGTCCAACACTTGCCAAAACTTCGTCCCTCGTTTTCTCTGTGTTTCGCACACTCGACATTGTGTGGGCATTTTGACTGTGCATCATATGAAGATGTGCTTTGCATGAATGTTGATCAGCATAATGTTAACTGGCTGGTAGTTCCATTTTCGACCATGAATAAAACTTCCAACGTGATGTTAACCCTGTTTGAAAAGGCTATGTTAATATAAATGCTCTGCCTCTGAAAGTTCCAGTTTCTTATCTGAAACTGAAACTTGCAGTTTCTTCTCCGAGAATCACATTGTCTGCACTTTTATACTCCTATAAAACTACCTTTTTTTAAGTGCTAAAAATAGATCTCTAGAATTCATAAAATACTTCATATGCTCAATACTGCAAATCTGAAATTCAAAAGACATTCATATCTGAAAGTACTCTCAAAATACACAACACAAAACACAATTCACAACCTGCAAATATTGACAACCCTAAGCTCCTCCTGACAATTCACAACCTGGCCATGGATGTCACCGTCGCCGCTAGTTGGTCCTTGTTGTCAAACCAAGACTGTATCTCCAACATCCTAGCTAGCTTCACAGGGTCGCCGTCTGCGATCCTCACGTATCGGTTGTACTCCTCCATCAATCTACTTCTCCACAGCACCTTCACTCGCCGGCGGTGGTTTTTGAATGGAAGAGGAGAGGAGAAGGGCTGGTTTTGGATTAGAACGGGAGAGGAGCGACGCTGGCTTTGGACTGGAATAGGAGAGGAGGGGCGGTGGTTTTGAAATGGATGAGGAGAGAAGCAGCGCTGCATTTAGATTGGAGCAGGAGAGGAGCAGCGGTAGTTTAAGAGGAGAAGAGCGGAAGAGCGGCGCTGGTCTTGGGAGTATTTTGTTGTTGTTTTGCGTATTTTGGGTCAAAGTTTGACCACGTACTGTATTTGACAAGCAAAATGTGAATGCATGTCACCAAAAATTGTATCATTTGGTTCATATCTGAATGTACTTTCAAATTATATTATTTTTGAAACGTATAACATATATTTTATGTGCAAAAATCATGGTCAATTATGACCCAGAGTAAAAGGGAGACTAGTTAATGTGGGGTCGCTTTCTTAATTGAAGGGTAAATTGATTTTGATTTTGATCCAGTCACAACGTGCCGGCCCTCTCGTCCAATCCTAAATCGCTGCCGCACGCTCCTCTCCCTCTTCTCCATTGCAAAACCACCTCCTCTCCTCTCCATCATCTCCATTCCAAAACCACTGTCTCGCCTCTCCCTCTTCTGATCTTCTCCATTGCAAAACCACCTCGCACTCTGCATATATGCCGGTTCCATATGTACATTTGTGCAGTTCCACCAAAATGCAGCTGAATAACCCTGTTTGCACAGATAATGAAAAAGCGTGATTACATTATAGTGGCACTAGTTGATGAAACACACAAAATAAATAGAAGAAAATATTGTGATAGTATCATAGTATGCCATGCTGCGAGGGCGAGATGGGCCCTGCGATGCCTCATACGGTACGCCTCATACTGGACATCGTCCCAAGTCTCCCAGATACACCTTCTGCCAGTGATGAACATCAGTGTACAGTGGTAGTACAAGGAGGCGCCTTGAGACATTCAAATCTCTATTTTTGTACATATGAACGAAAATTAAGCACCCCAGTTTGCAGAAACGCTTAAACATTAACAATTGGACTAGTTGATGAAACATACATTAACAAAGAGAAGAACTTTCTTTATCTACATTGGAAATGAAATGATAGAGATGACACTCGCTCTATTTTAACTGTATTATTACTTCATTTTATCAGTGACACTAGGGTCGAGCAGGTGGCAAACAAGGTGTACCGTGCGTCACAAGGATGGAGGCCGAGGGTGCTTAGACTGGGATGCTGAAGCTGGCTCTTTCAGTCACCAACATGGATGATTCAATTCATGAGACCTTTTGGTGCAGTTCACCTAAAATGAAGCAATGTCCCGTGAGCTAGCAGCTTCTTCTTCAAAAAAAATTAAGAAAAGGGCTCCAGCCCCGGTTCCATTTCCATCAGAAAACGAAACCCAGAGAGCTTCTTCTTCATTAGTTGCAATAAAATTGAGCAACATCAAGGTTGGTTGTGAAGCTCCTGGAATGCTCAACTATAATTTGGAGATCATTTGTGCAGTTCAACTAAGATCGAGCATGAAATGTATATCTCTGTTTGCACAAAAAGGTGGAAAGGAGGGTGACTAACAAGTGACGAAACATGCATCAAATGAAAAGAAGCATGTTCCTTATCTGAATGGCAACCCTACAAGGACAGTAGCAATTTCTAAAGCACTCGCATTGCTAGATATTAGTGTGGGCATTAGGATTAACTATGACACCGTTAAATATGACATTACTTTGGGCACAGGAGAGTAGGCGGACCAGGACTGTTGCATTTCTAACGAAAAGAACCAACTTGTCTTAATGTGAAATTTTAGCAGGACATGTAAAGAAGTGCCATTGATTCATATTACTGGAGGCATTACATTGAAAACAATATTGGTTTAACGTGTCCTTACTTTTAACAGTGCGACTGCTACATTTTACCAGTGGCATTACATAAGAGTGGCTCGAGGCAACAAACATCAGAACATGATATCTGGTTTGGTCCCATTTTTGTTCGGTATAGCCACCTTATATTGTGTGAGGCTAGCAAATCTAGTGCTGGACTTACTCTGTTGACTTGTCCCCCAGTCCCCACTTTCTTTCCTTTTTCAACCAATAGATCGGGTTTATATTGAGTTTGTACCGCGTTTCCCTTTATTTCCCTATTAGACCTAAAGACTAGTTGGATAGCCAGTCTCTGCTACTTTTCGCCCCCATTATTTCCTCTTTCGACCAAGTCCTAGATTCAAGTAACAAATCCTCCCCCACCACCACCCCCTTTCTTCCTTATTTGAACCAAGTAGTACTAGATTCGAGTGCATGAACTAGTTTTACCTCTTAAACGTAAAAAAATTAGGTGGTTTTCGAACAGCCGATCGATCCTATCTACGAGGGGGCCTGAGAAATAGTAAAAGATACAAATGCAGCGACGTCAGGAGCTCGGGAAGTAGCGCAAGGCTGGTTTCGAAGGAAGTTATACTTGATGGTCGCCGGGATGTCGCTAGGTGGGCGGCGGGAGGCCGGATCTGCCCACACTACTGCAGCAAGGAAGAAGGGGTCGGAGGCCCTCCCTCGCCAGCGGTGCTTGGGAGAGAACGGCAAGGCAGGCTGATCGGGATGCACCCAGCAGTGGGTAAGAGCCGTCATCGAGGACGACCGCGTGAACATTGCACCTTCTCACCTTCCCCGGCGGAGAGGATCCAGCTGGATCTGTGACCAGCGGTGAGCAGAGAGAGAGAGAGGGAGTGTGGCCACCGCTGTCGTGTTTAGATTTGGAGAGGCCGAGACAGTGTGAAGAAAGCAACACTAGCAAGCAAGCGCAGAGGCTCCTGCCTATATGACGCGCGTTCCATTTAGAGAGCAGCGTGCCAGACCGACCGACCATCTGGGGTGCGGCGCAAACGCGACGAGCGTGCTGTATACTCCGTACATGTGTACCATCGTTTTCTAGACGCTTTGCTCCATGGCGCGGGCGCAATCCATGGATACAAAATTAGTATACTATATACTATTTAAAAGTCGAGGGCGGGGCTTTTCCTGCGTGGTAGGCGGCGGGGTAGTTCCGCCTAGTCGGTTCGACAGAGACGCGAGAAGACGAGGGAGTAGGCTGCTACAAACGTAGGGTTGTGTGATTTGATAGCGAGTTACTGCTGGACAGGTGGGGCCCCGTGATTTGACTTGCCATTATCATTTTAACTGCGGCGCTAGGACCGGCGTGAGTCTCCCGATTCCTGACCACCTCCATTACGAAGAAAGAGATAGAGAGGAGTAAAAAAGTACACTTATAGCCAACCTTATAGCCAACCTTGTTGTAGTATGAGTGACTAAGTGATGACTATGTATGACATGCCAACATCAGATAGCCTAATGCACCGTGTTAAATCTCCAAGGGCGCGACCGTGCGAGCGACGCGATGGTCGTGGTAGGCGCGACCATGATACGGGCTGCTGGCAGCCCTTGGATCTGAGATCAAACAGTCGCATGCTAAGTTGCTAAAAATTTGGAGAATAACCCTCCAGGATAGGATATTCACCTATAGGTCTAGAATCACGCCATGCAACCGTTCGATCTCAGATCCAAGGGCTCTCAGAAGCCCGTATCACGGGAGAATGGAAAGCCACTACCCTTCCGTTCGCACGCTGGCAGTTCGCTCCTACTCGTCCCCGCACGTCCTTCAATACTACAGCGGTTTGCTCCTAGTCGTCCCATCCATTCACATTATGACAGTTCCACTAATCCTAACCCTCCTCCCAAATCCATGGCGTCCCAAATCTCCACGATCGGCGGTGAGTACAAGGTTAGAACCATCACCGGCGATGAGTTGGACGTCATCTACACCCGTTCTTCCGCGATGGTGAAAGGATGCCTTTCTCACTTCAGACGCATATTCGAAACCTCAGATGATGAGTGGGTCGCTGGGCTAGATGTTGAGTACACCACAGTCCTGGGACCAGAGAAGGATCTAAAGGACGAAGAGAGGAAGAAGCCCGCCATGATCCAGTTTGCGTACATAACGTTTGCTTGGTCTACCACATATTCCATGCCGATGTCGAGTGCTAGGATTTTAAGAACTTCCTCAAGGACAAAACAGTGAAATTCGTTACTATAGACTTTAAGAATGACAGGGATGTCCTGCGTCGGATAGGTCTCATTGTAGGCAACCCCTTCGACCTCCAGAAGAATTGGCTGGTGTCCTCTCGTCAGCCTTCAATGCTGACCCTGGCAAGAGCCATGGTTCATCCTTCATACGGTAAATTGGAGAAACCTCCATACACGTTTCATCGTCATGCATGGCAGCGGAATGTACTAGATATAGACCACATCCACTACACTGCAATGGATGGCTACCTTTGCTTCAATATCTACAAGGGTTGGATGAAGAGCAACAGCCAAGTGTGCGGTTCAAGCAAAGAAGTATCGACCAAGAGGAAGAGGGACAAGGACGAAGTCGAGGACGTGGACGAGGACTCCGAGTAAGGTGGCAGTGTCGTTGCTCATGGTGGTTCTAATGCAGTGTCTACCAGAATAGTTGCAAAGTTTAATTTCAGGTGTGCTTAATTTAATTTGAGGGGTGTGTTGTGCTGAGCCCCCAGCAGAACTATGTTATGTTTCTTCTCGTTACTTTAACTCTTCAGTACGTACATACTAGTATTTCTTACATTTCATCTTTTAGTTGATATAGTACTACCACTCGTTTCTTCACATTATATACGTACAATATATATGGCCAACATCATATAGCCAGCAGTTTAGTTGTCAAAGAATTTCAGGGTACTTAGTTTTGTCAAAGAATTCCAGGATGCTTAGAGGGTGCTTGGATCCAAGGGACTTATTTTAGTCTGACTAAAAATAGTCTCTTTAAGAGGCTAAAGTTCCAAGCACCCCTAACTAAATAGAGGCTAAAACTAGTCTTGAGACTAATTTTTTTAGTCAGGGGTACCCCTACTAAAATGTGGATTAGTCCTCTCTCTACTCATTTAACTCCTCTCCTTTAACACAGGCGAGTTCTGGATTGGAGGGTTTGGAGGATAATAAATGCTCATTAACTTGATTTTAGACTTTTTAGTATTTGGATCCAAGCATGGGTGAGGCTAGCATGTTTTAGTCCCACTACTTTTAGTCATGGGACTAAAACGTATCCAAGCACCCTCTTAGTTTTATTTGAGGGGTGGGTTGTGCTGGTCACCATTATTGTGACTAGCCTTTTTAATAGTACTATATGCATAGTTTGGCGACGAGCCCTCTCTATATGTACCACCTTTTTTATTTCAAGTTTTGCTCCATGGCGCAATCCATCGATACTACTGTTGTACAAAAGTATGCATTTTTAAAATGCTAGAGGGCAGGGCAGTCTAGCTTGGTCGGTTTCATGAGAGGTGACGACCTTTGTGATTTGATGGCTCATTACTGCTAGAAGGTGGGGCCTCGTGATTTGACTACTCATATAAATGCGCCGATGACCTGATCAAGGAGGAGCAAAGAACCGTGCGGTATACTCAAGTTTTCCACTGGAGTAGTACTGCGACGGAGGAGCACGAAACACGGCAGCCCAGTGCCATATGGTGATAAAAAATGATCTAATTTTCTAGTCATCTCATTGTTAGCATTGTTCTATTAATTTCCTCAAAAAACCATTGTTCTATTCATGCTTCGCAGAGAACATGACACGTGCGACGAAACACCCGAAGCAAAAGATAAAACCCAGGAGCAAAAGAAGAAGGAAGATTATCACCCCAAATGATCTAATTCGCCACGGAGTTGTAACTGCTTCTTCATCGCCTCCACGACCTCCATCTCCTTGCGCGTCTCCTCCGCCATCTTCTTCATTCTGTCCATGACGCGGGATTTCTCGACGCGAGCCTTCATCATCTGTTCCACGGCCGCATTACGTACCTTGACAACAGTCGGGTGCTCGATGCGGAGCTTCGCCAACTCCTCCTTCTGTTCCATGACGAGGGCCTGCAGCATCTTCATCGAGGAACTACTATTCTCATGCAGCTTCTTCCATCCGGCGTTCTTCTCCTTCAACGGGTCGATCTCGTGACAAAGCTTTGCCAGTCGCCTTCTTCTCCGAGGCAATGCTCTTCTTCAGCAGCATCACCAAGCCGGCGGTCAACTCCCCCTGCTGATTGAGCTCAGCGGGCATGTCGTCGAGGCTCTCCTTCAGCAACTCCATCAAGCCTTGGATGAACTCCTTCTGCTTATTGAGGTGCTTATTGAGCTGATCGGGCATGCCGTCGAGGGATAACGACTCCAGCTCCACCGGCTCGGCATGTTCGCCCCCGCAGCTAGGGCGCTCCTGGGAGCCATCGCCGGCCGTGAGAGATTTTTCGAGGTCTCTGCGTGGCGGTGAGCCCTCTTTTTTTTCCGCAGCCTTGGTTGCCGCTCCCTTGTAATGAGTTGTTCTCGACCTAGAGCTCTGCTCACCAGCCATGGCAACGACGGACGAAGAAGAAGCACTTATGAGGAGGAAAGGTAGAGTAATTTTCAGTTAGGTAGTTCCCCTTTTTATAACGAAGTACTAGCACTAGTACTAATACCTGCATAGTGGGAACACGTTCAGGTTTGGTACGTACTAGTAGGTGTGAGCAGGCTTTCGAATGTGATGGGAACAAGGTAAAGATTAATCGATCGTTTTGGTTTCGAGGCCTGAAACGGCTCCCGATGAGTTTAGCGGAACATAAATTTCAAGCACTACACTGCTCAAATGCGTAAATATTATGTTACTGTCAAAAATTGGCACAAAATACGAAGGAGACCAATGGAAGTACTACTAGCAACCCATGATTTAACTACTCGCATGCGCGCAGTGGAGTAATAATGTATTTCTTCCGCCCTCACGTCCACTCAATTTGCATGCGCTGTATTAATTGACCATCAATGAAGTAAACGACTTTACACGTGTCAAATTATCACATGGGGTGGATCTTGGTACAAAATTGCGTTCGCCCGTGTACCCGTGTGTGTGTGCGAGGGAATGAGTGCGTGCGTGTCGTGTGTGCACATCTTCGCTTCATGCATGTACCACCAGTATGGCTCAGGGAGGACGAGTACATTCTTCTGGAACCAGCAGCACGTCATTGTGATCAATCCACACAAGGAGGTTGCGAACACGCCTCCACATGTGCCACATGGCTTCATGAACTGTAAGAGAGACACTGTGTAGCGTGCCATTGGTATTCTAATTTACGTGTTTTGCACATACTCGAAGTACTAGTAAGGTACACGTGCATTGCACGCATCAGATTTTGCAACCAAATTATGAATAAATACCACACTATAGCATGTAAGCTCCGAGTCATATATGCCTGATGTAGCCCTTCGTTTAATTCTTATAGTTCATCTCATTCAAAATCAATTAGTTTTTATAAAAAATCTAAGAACGCGGGAATAGGAAAAACATGGGATTATAGTGGAATGTCGTCTTGAATCCTATAGGACTGTATGAGTGTTTGATTGTGCATAGAAAAAACGCAGAATTCTTTCAAAGAGGGTTGAGTGGATGGGACATTTCCTATGAAATCTAGTGCAAATGAATCATATGGAAAAATTCCTATGGTTTACAATGCTACGAATCAAACAACCAAGATCGGAAAAATTCCTAATGATTAGAATCCTCCAAAATTCCTTTGAGAATCCTTTGAATCAAAGAAGCCCTTAATCTATTTTATGATTCATGGAATTGTGTGTTGTAAAGCATAAAGTAAAAACAAATAATGGCAATTCAACTAGAAAAAAAGTTTGGGCAGTTATGATACGGAAGATTTTAGAACAAAAGAGAACCACTGTTGTTTTGAGGTTTGTGCATTATGCTTAAGTTCAACCATGGAGTCTGCTAGATTGTACATGTGGCAAAATCCAGTGGGGGGCTAGAACATGGTGCGAGGGGCTGAGTGGAGGGAGACTATGAAGGAATGCACAAGTGTGAGATCGATATTTAGAGAGAGGGGGCGAACACGTGCGCTGTTGCGCGCAGTGGCGGAGCCATGAAAAATAAATGAGCTAGGGGGCCAAGCATTGCTAATCCTTTACGAGGAGGGTCAATTCATGAACTTAAACCATTTTTAGCAGCAATTGTTTAATGATCACATTCATATTAGCCTCGATATATAGTGATGTTAGGGGGGAAGGGGGGCAGGGCCCTTACTGCCCCTGTCTTCGCCATTGTGCACGCGTCTGAGAGATGAAGCGGAAGGTATGGATGATGAGAGGGACGTTGGATATATATAATTAATGTGGGTGTATTAGCTATATATGTTAATCCTATATAGAGAGGTATAGATTGATCGATGTGGACATGGTAAAGAGGGTGAGACCTCATTGGATATATCGATTGATCGGTTTGTGTGGAAAACTATGAAAGACCTAGCTATATACACACATACATAGAGGAACATCGATCGTTGCGCATGCACGCGTGAGAGATAAAGAATGCCCGATATGATGGAGAGGGGGATGTGTGTGGGTGTGTGCCTTCATGGGAGACCGACCTGAAGAAAAAGATTGCATGCGTGCGATGGATAATGCCGACTGGTAGTGTGTGCATGCATGAACGAGAGAAAGTTAGTGGTACAATTATAAAGAGAAGACTACTGTGTGGGTGTAAAAGAATAGGTGAGGTCATAATCAATGTAAAGTTGAATTCAAATATTTGAATAAGAGATCCTGATGTTTGAAACCCATGCATGCATGAACATAACGGAGATCTGCGCGGTGTGGTTTGGAAACGAGCATGTTGTAATGTATACACATTGAACAAGGTTAGACTGATTTGAATTTGAGATACCGATGGCAGACATCTTTTAGCCACGTCGCATCCGTGCATGGACACACTATTCTAATTGGAGATGATGGGCGGCTTTCGCGTCACATATCTATATCTATACCGCTATATATATTATATTTTTTTATATTGTGTGCGGGTAACTTTACCTTTGAAAGATGGTCATTGGATGAGGCGAATCCGATGGTCCAAAGATGGCAAATTTGAGCACTACTGGCCGTTGGATATCATCTAGATTCCACCAGATTTCGCCACATGTATAATCTAGAAGACTCCATGGTTGAACTTAAGCATAATGCACAAACATCAAAACACAAGCACTTCTTATTTGTTCTAGAATCTTCCGTATCAGAATTGCCCAAATGTTTTTCTACATGATTTGCCATTATTTGTTTTTACTTTATGTATTACGACGCACAATTTCATGAATCTTAAAATAGATTAGCTTTCTTATAAAAACTAGATGATTTTGAATGAAATGAACTATAAGAATTAAACGAACATCTACATCATGCATATATGACTCAAAGCTTGCATGCTATAATGTGGTATTTATTCATAATTTGGTTGCCAAATCTCACGCGTGCAATGCACGTGTACCTTACTCTAGTCTAAATGGTGTTTCTGTGTGTGTTGAGCGTGTTGAGGTGCAAATTGTCTTTTTTGGGTACACGTTAAGCTTGTTCTTCCAAAATTTCAAGCCACGCCTTGTTATGCCAAAAATTCAAGCTAGCGTCTCTGTCTATCGTGCTGTGAAACTCCCGCCTCTTCAACCCGCGGCTTGTTAGCCCAAAATATTTAAGATATATCTTTGTCTCGTTGTGCTTTGACAACTCCCTCCATCTCAACCCGCTCCTTGCTATTCCGAAATTACAATGCGCGCGAAAACTCCCACCTCCTGTGAAAATCCCGACACGCGAAATGCCGTGGTACCCCTGAACCGAAAGAACCGCCTCAAATCGGTGGGGGTACTTTCGTACTTACCCCACATTTCGGACAAGCGCGTCTTTAAGCCATGGTTCCCCACTGCCATGCCATCCGCCCACCCATTCGTACACCGAGGCCGCGAAAACCCGCGACGAAACCCCACACCCTGCTCCGTCCGCCACCCAGCCGGAGCCTCTTTCCCGATGATGTCGTCCACAGCAACACCTCGACGTCCCTCATCCACCGCACCGGATGAGGATCCGTCGTCGATCTCATCGTCCCGCTGGTTCAGCCACCCCGCCCCGACGTTCCCCTCATCTTTCGCGCCACCTCCATTCCTACACCGCCGTCTTCACCTGCACCACCGGAAGAGCATCATCATCACTATTTCCTCGGATGAAGCTGCGGCCTAATCAGCGCCACCAAAGAGGTTGTACACTAATTGCCGCATTTTCTTCTTGATTCGATATCACATTGCTGCCAGCGCTCGGTCCCGAGCCGACACGGCGCGGCTCCATCCACGGCGGCGTCGCCGGCCACTTCCTCCACGGCGTCGCTCCCTCGGCGGCGACGTCCACATCAGTAGGAGCTACTGCTGCTTTAGCTCTCGCTCACGCTACTGCTCTGCTCTTGCTCTCGGTCGCCTGCCTGGTCTGCTCTTGCTCGCGCTGCTGCCCTTGCTCTTGCTCTTGCTTGCGATGCTGCTCCAATTTAGCTACACTTCAGTCGACTGAATCGACTTTTGGGTCAGTCGATTTTCAGGGGGTGAGGGGGCTCGCTGGAGTTAAGGAAGAACCAGCCGCAGCCAGGACGGGGGCTAGCCGGAGAGGTACCCCACTATCTATCTTAGGGTTCAGTTCAGTTTGACAGTTAAGTTCAGTTTCAACAGTTAAATTTAGTTTCGATAGTTAAGTTTAGAGATGAGAGGCTGATGTATTTTATATCTAGCACTTTGTGGCTATGTATTTTACGTCATGTATTGGAGATGCTATTAGAATTCCACTCAGGTTAACGTTGTTCGTTGTCTCTCTTGTCCTGCTTCAGCCTCGGCGTCGTACAACACACTAGAGCTGCTCCAACGATGAAACCCTCCATCACAGCGGAGCAGTACCTCGGGCTCCATCTCCGGACGCCTATGATCTTCTTCCCCTCCTCCGACAGCCAAGTCAGCCGGAGCATCCTCACCGGCCAACCCAATCACGCTGAGATCGACATGGCTTCGCCAAAGAGGTTGTACACTTGTTGCATCTCTTTTTTACTCTACATGTTATATATATTGTCCACTGAGCACTCGTAGTAACGGGAAATACGATTATTTTATCCTACTATGTGACAAGCAGTGAGGTACCAGGCAACTTAGCTATCCATGATGGACTCTCTTGAACGCCATCATTATTTATCTCTGCGCATTTGAGCTGTGCATTTGTCGATGGGCCTGGGAGTTGAGCTAGTATGGCAGTGGCCTGGGTCCAAAGTAATAGAAGTAGCACAAAACATTTTTGTAGTGTAGGATTTTCCTTGCTCAAGCCTGCCTACTAGAATCGCCAGTGCTTGAAAGGAAAAGTGAATGAAAAACATCAGAATTGGAAAGTTTCCTATGGTACTAATTTTCATGAATTTGGTGCAAAGGAATGGAGCAAAGGAAAATTGTAAGATTTGTTTCTTTAGTGTCTCCTTGAAAGAAAAACCATAGGAGTTCTAATTTGCACTTCTCCTCCTTTTCATATTCCTATTCATCAAGCACAAGACTAAGAGATAGTAGCATAATAGCATTATAACCGTACATTTTCTTGTGGTTTGGCTTAATCTCACCATGCTTTTTTGCATCTTGTGATCTTCCAATTGTTGTGAATCAAACACCCAGATTGGCAGAAATCTTGTGTTTTTAAATTCTCTGTTTTGCACGTGCATTCCTATCCTATTCCTGTCTATTTCCTATCCCTGCATTGTTAGAATCCTCAAATTCAAACAAGCACTTACTCAATTACTTCTGTTACATATATGTGTCAAAGAAAACCTTGTGTGGTTTGTCCTGCTCTTGCGGCACTGTGTTCCACCCCAGCTCAGCTGCTCCAACGACGGAAGGGTTCACCACAGTAGGGATCCGCTCTCCAGACTGTCTTTCGCCGCCTCAGATCTTCTTCCCCACCGCCGGCAGCCACAACAACTGCATTATCATCATCAACTGAGCAGATGACCTTGAGGACTACACAGGTCCGCAAGAGAGGTCGCACTCTTCCGTGTCTGCTTACGTTATGCGTCGCTTAATATGATGACATGCCACATTATCGTCGTGTTCACCTATTAGACTCCAAGTCAGGTCCAAACTAATGCTGAAACTTGAGTTTTTAAATGGTTGTGGGGTACATATTGGGGCAGCAATCAGTACTATCTGTCTACTATCTGGTTAATCTCCGGTGTCTACTATGAGTTTCATGTTGGGTGCAAACAAACATTAAAGGAGCCATTATCTGTATTTTTTAACTAAAGCTATTATCTGCCTGCTATCATTGGTTTTGGGTCTATCCACAGTTTGCTACCATCACTCTGGATTTGTGCATGCACTCCTTACATAATCTCACTATGTTTTATTCCTATGCATGCCAGTTATTGTACACAATGGAACTGATCATGTGGAGAAAAAGAGACGAGCCTTGTGTGGCAATAAAATTTCATCCAGACATCGTTCCATGATGGGCACAAAGGCAGCCCCCCTCCACCCATTTCGGACCGTAATCAAGAGGAAGATAACTGTTCTGAGGGGGATTCAGAAGGACAAGACCACTCCTATTTACCCCATGAGGTCTTCGCTCTAACTTGGCATGCTGATGTTGGTAATATCATGCATATGGTGCCTTGCATTGCTTACTGTATACATTAAAGATGTCATCTGCTTAGTTCAGACATGCTTTGTGTCAATGCCATATGTTTAGTTTCTTTATCGTATATGTGAATCATGCAATGCCATCTTGTCTAGCCAGGCATCATATATGTGAATTTTGCAATGCCACCCTGGTTAGCCAGTCATCTTATATGTGAATTATATCATGCCATCATTTTTTTATTATGTGTTAAATTTGTCAACAATTTTAGTACATTCAATTACTCTTCCTGTGCATCAGCCATTCGGCACGGTCATGGAAAAATCTGGAGTGGAAACAAGGTCTTCAGAGCAGACAATGCTATCTGACGAAGCGCATGTCTTGCTGGTTACCGGTAGCTCCTCAGAGGAGGATTTAGGGATAGATGGCCAGTCATATCCCCCCCCCCCCGAGGTGCATGCCCTAACTTGGCAGGGTTATGTTGCTGTTATCGTGCGTATGGTATCTTGCATTGCTATGTCATTTGCTTAGTTTAGACATGCTTTGTGTGAATGCCACCTGTTTAGTATCTAATTACCATATATGTGAATTATGCAATGCCATCTTGTTGCAAGACATTATATATGTGAATTATGCAATGTTATCTTGTTGCAAGGCATTATGTATGTGAATTATGTAATGCCATGCTGTTTAGGCAAGCGTCATATATGTGAATTATATCATGCCGTCCTTTTTTTGTATTTCTCATTGCTTTTGTCGATAATGTTTGTATATTCAACTGCTCTTCCTGTGCATCAGCCATTTGAATTGGTGATGGAGAAATCTGGAGTTAAAACAAGGTCTACAGAGCAGACAATGCTACCTGCTGAAGCAGATATCTTGCTGGTTACAGATAGCTCTTCAGAGGAGGATTCAGAGGCAGATGACCAGGCCTATTATCCCCCTGAGGTGTATGCTCAAACTTGGCAGGGTTATATTACTCATATAATGCATATGTTGTATTGCAATGCTTAGTTTTTACATCATACTAGAAGAACGCCCGTGCGTTGCAACGGGGCCACATTAACTTTAAGAGTTCAATATTACGACATTGGCGACTTTTTTTACCATCAAATCTTCACACACACACAGAACCACACTCTCCCTCCCTCTTCCTCACTCTCTATCCCCGTCTCCCTCTCGCTCTAACACACACACATATCCATCTTATTGGGTACGGGACCATAATCCATCTATTTCACACATACACGCTAGTGCATAACAATATGGATTATGTGTATTATATTTGCCACCAGAATTGAGGGAATTAATTTCATGTAAATCGACCAGCCACAACTCCAAGAATACGCGGACGAGGTGGTTCGGGTCGGCGTCGGCGCCGTCCAGCGCGGGCCACGGGCCCGCTTCCAAGTGCACGTGCAATGCACGACTTCACAAATATTATAATCAGATATGAGAAATCACATGCATAGAAAAGACATTCTGATAGCAATCCAAATACCATACTCAATTGAATACCTAACCTGGACAATACTCTTATTTCTATGCGCCAGAAAAAAATGGAATAGCAAAGCTAAGTATGCCTACATACGCTCAGATTATATATAAGAATCTTGGGTGAACAATTGCAACAAAGCACTAAGCAGCGATAAATTTAAATAAAAAATCCATTAACTATGCAGGCAGCAGGCTTGTTACAACATAGAGAGATAGAAAAATGTCACCTCCAGTAATGTAGCGCAAAGGAGTGGAACGAAGCATGAATGAGCGGTTGCCTGTTCTTCTCCATGTACATGGATCAGCAGTAGAGGCCAAGTATATAAGTACTTGACCGAACTCCACTCTTCGTGTACGGAGAGCCATGTCACATTCTCGCCGCTGCAGCATGGGAGGACGGCTGGTTCACGTGACCCTCCAGCTGGGGGATCCATGGTGGCTGACCGTCGAGCTCGAGGCAGAGAAGTTGAGGGCAGTAGTGGCGAGATCCATGCCAGCCAACCGGGCGAAGAGGAGGTCGTCGGGGAGGGACACATCGGCAAGATCCGGTCACCACGCGACCTGAAGAGCAACAGTGATCTCCACAAGCTGTAGGCCGACGGCGTGCTCCATCCCCTGCGATGGGGTGACCATGGCGGTGGCCACAGCTCCTCATGCTCGCCTCGATCTCGGCGACACACCCTGAGTGTAGGAGGCAGCAACGACCTCGACGAAATCATGGCCTCCATCCCGGAACGCAATCATGTCGCTCTAAATAAATGGATTCAATCATGTGACTCTAATTACTTCGGATTGTTATGTGCACACTAAGCGGGGTGCAGTTAGGAAAGAAAATGTTTTCTAATTAAAGTGATTGAGTGATTTAAGGTAAGGTTAATTAATTTAGATTTGATTTTTAGTGATTGTTAGTAAAGTATGATGCGTCTTTAAAATCTTTTATTTGTTTCCTTAAAATCTATTATTTGTTTCCTAAAGAAATTTGCAATAATGGAAGGTATCGGTTGATTTGGATAAGTTAGTAAATTTAGATCCGTGATTGCGTGGACATTTGGAAAGTGCTGATTTGCAAGGAAAGAGCTGAGAGGTAAATAAACCGGTGAATAAGAAACCAACATCGAAAAAAATCTACGACGGTTAACCTACGAAAAAAACCGGACGAAAGTGGTGGGACGAAAAAAAACCTGGAAGCGAGACTACCAACTGCTCCATTAGGAGTAGAGATACACAATATTGAATGCCATCTCCTTAGTTGACACATCATATATGTGATTGCCCTCTGCTCACTTCCTTAGTATATAAATCATATATTTGAATTATGTCATGCCATGATGTTTACATAGACAACATGTATCTGAATTATGGCATGCCAACCCATTTTCTAAATACATAATATAGTTATATCATCTCATCCTGTTTACATAGTCATCATATTTTAAATTATGTCATTCTATCCGTGAATTATATCATGCCATCATGTTTCCATCGACGGCATGTTTGTGATTTATGACATGCCAACCACTTTAATAGACATATCATATAGTTATATCATGTCATCCTGTTTACATAGTCATCATATTTTGAAGTATGTCATTCTATCCTGTTTAGTTAGCCATCATACATGTGAAATTGTGTCATGCTATCATGTTTAATTAGCCATCATATATGTGAAATTATGTCCTGCTATTCTGTTTGCTTAGACAACATAAATGTGAATTATTTCATGCCCTGTTTTCTTCCCTACTATCCATTGCACCTGTCTATCTTACAATGTCTGTACATTCAATTACTTTTCTTGTTTATCAGCCATTTCAATTGGAGGGAGTGATGGCAGTATCTGTGGGAGTAGAAACACGGTCTTCAGAAAAGATCGTGCTACCTGTCGATACAGATAGAACCATGGTTGTACTTGCCCAAGAACCAGCCCCACCACACATAACCCACACTCATGCAGATTGTACCCCTACCCAGTTGGACAGAGAACTAGCTAGACCCCTTCTAACCCCAACCCCATCAGATAGACGCCCAGTTCCCGTTGACACAACACCGTCTCCACCACAAAGCACCCAAACACGAGCAGTTAGTAAGGCAACTGCAGTGCCCAAATCACGAGGACCACCACTCCGAACCCAAAGTCAACGCTTAAAGCAGAAGAAGAATTGTTCTCAGGTCAGGTTCTGTAGCTATGGTTCATACTACTTTGCTCTTGCATCACTGTATTTACTGATACCAACTAATTTCAAAATTGAAGGATGCAATTGAAACTCCAATGGCGCAACAGGTATGTTTTAAACCTGTTTCTTCAACGTATTTGGCTGTTTGCTGTTGTAACTTGCTCTATGTTGATTTTAGTTTCAATTGAATAAACAGTTATGTTCTCATGCCATGCACATTACAAGTGTTGTTATTGCTGTGTAGTTTCCCACACTTATATTCTATCTATGCTGCTTTGTCTTAAATAGATATGATTCGAACTGTATCTATCTTGATTTGCCAACATAAACTAGAATGATATAGACCATACAGTGACCATACTACATAGATATATGTTTGTTTCATGCTGTTATCCTGTCCACCTTACTACTGAACTAGTTTACCAAAATGAGTTTCATATACTACATTGTAAACCTGAGATGTGTTTGTTTGTTTCTCTCTTAGAACGCGGATAAAATATTGGAGAAGCATACCCTGTTATGCAATGGTAAAGGAAGTAATGCAGATAAGGTTCAAGATAGTGAGACACCCCTGTTGGTCTCCAAGAAAGCTGATAAGAACTATATTGAAGACACTGAGACAACCCCAAAGTCATGTCTTGATGTAGTGTTCGAGTTACTGGCTACCACTGCTGGCACCAGCTCTTCAAACTCGTTGCCTAAATCAGTTCGGCTTCTTGAGTCTCAACTTCAAGTTGAAAGACATCGATTAGATGTTATGCGACAGGAAGCCGAAGGACTAAGGAAGTCCATGCAGAATTCAGATGCATACTTTCTTGTGCAACAACAAGCGCTGGAGGACTTAAGCGCCAAACAAGAGAAAGTTAATAAGCTTGCTAAGCATCTTGCCAGCATTATGGGTACCCAGGATATTGTTTCTTGAGCTCTTCTGAAGTGGTTTCAGTTTTGGACTTGTTTTGCTGTGGCATTTATATGCTGCTGTGTTCCCTATATTTGCACTGGTCGCGAACTTTGATGCCCAGTGGATGTAATATGTGTAATAGCCGTGATAGCCTAGTGTAAGTTGCTTGCTTATTTATTTCCTTGTTGTCTTGTTTATTTGTTTGCTTGTACTCAGTGCAGTTCTTTTTCTGCGGTTTGCTAGTGGCTGCAATAACCTATTTTTTAAAACTAGGCCACAATAACCATGGGCTAATATTTACTATAGTGACACTAGGCCTCCTACGGGCCATAGAAACAGTGGGCCTTCTATGGGCCGTATAAACAGTGGGCCTTCTACGGGCCGTAGAAACAGTGGGCCTTCTACGGGTCGTATCATCAATGGGTCTTATACGGGCCGTATGATCGATTGGCCAAACATGGGCCAAACAGACCGCATTGTGGCCGTAAATGGGCTAGAGTTGGAATCGTCCGTTCGTGGGCCGACCATAATGGGCCATCGTTAATAGGCCGTATTTGATGACGCTATGAAAATGGCCCAATGTATTAACGGACCACAAACGGGCCAACTGTAACCATGGGCTGAATTTGGCCCACAAGCAGAAAATGACAGTAATGGGTCGTAAGTAAACGAATGCTGGAACATAGCCCAAGAATAAATGGGCTCTGAGAAGGCCGAAAGATAACATGGGCTAGAAACGGCCCAACGGAATAACGGGCCGTTAATGGGTATAAAGTGATACACTGTTCTTTACGGGCCAGTTTCACCACGGGCCGTTAATGGGTGTAAAGTGATACACTGTTCATTACAGGCCAGTTTCACCACGGGCCATTAATAGGCCAAGAGTTACATAGGGCCTCATATGGGCTGAAAGACGTCATGGGCCATACATGGGCCAAAAGTGAAAACGGGATGGAATCATATTGGATGGCCCAGATGACGCTATTGGGCCTAATTCGAATAGGGTGTAACGGGCCTTGGGTTAGCGGGCTATAAATGGGCTATATGCGAACATGCCGTTAACAGGCTTTCCATGGGCCGGCCCGCCACCTTTTGACCAAGTCAAACGGGCTGGCCTTTTCACAGGAATGGGCCTCTGTTGGGCCGTGCCACGTGTCGACGTATCATAGGCGCCTTCTGTCCAATGAGTGGAAAATCCCCATTGGTCGGGGCTGTTAACGGGTTATCGGATCCAAAACCCGACCCGATAGCTTAACGGCGTTCCGTTACAGTGGATGCCACGTGTCGGTCACCCTTGACGAAAGCACTTCTGTGACGCACGATTTATCATCATGGAAGTGGACACTTCGGTGATGATAATTTTGGTAATGTCATGGAACACTTCTATGACAGCACATGTATGACTATCTTGATTCTGTCATAAAATCGTCATGGATGTACATGCATGACAGAAAACGCGACCTACTGTGACAAACAAGTATCATCACGGAAGTGTATTTTTTTGTAGTGTAACCAACTACGCGGGAACAGTTATGGGCACTCGACGTCGTGGTATCAGCCGAAGCCTTCTTGACGTCAGCGACTGAGCGGCGCGCCCCGGGTTGGACTGGAATGGCTGCTCTTTTTTAAGGGAGGCTAGGTCTGCTCGCCAGCCGCGTACGCAACATGCAGGTGTGCAATGGGCGATGGGCCCAGACCCCTGTGCCATAGGATTTAGACCGGCGTGCTGACCTCTCTGTTGTGCCTAGGTGGGGCTGCGGCGTGTTGATCTTCCGAGGCCGGGCATGACCCAGAAAAGTGTGTCCGGACAAAGGGGATAGAGCGTGTTGGGAAATGTGGTGCACCCCTGCAGGGAAGTTGATCTATTCTAATAGCCATGTCCCTCGGTAAAAGGACGACCCGGAGTTGTACCTTGACCTTATGATAACTAGAACTGGAGACTTAATAAAACACCCCTTCCAAGTGCCAGATACAACTGGTGATCGCTCTCTCACAGGGCGACGAGGGGAGGATCACCGGGTAGGATTATGCTATGCGATGATACTTGGTGAACTTACCATCTACTCTCTTCTACATTCTGCAAGATGGAGGCGGCTAGAAGTGTAGTTTTCGATAGGACTAGCTATCCCCCTCTTATTCCGGCATTCTGTAGTTTAGTCCACATATGCTACCTCTTTTCCATTTGATACCAATGCATGCATATGTAGTGTAGCTCCTTGCTTGCGAGTACTTTGGATGAGTACTCACGGTTGCTTTGCTCCCCCCTTTCCCCCTTTCTATACCCGATTGCTGCGACCAGACGATGGAGTCCAGGAGCCAGACGCCACTGTCGATGATGACTGCTACTACTCGGGAGGTGCCTACTACTACGTGTAGGCCGCTGACGACGACCAGGAGTAGTTTAGGAGGATCCTAGGCAGTAGGCTTGCACCTCTTTCGATTTGTATCCTAGTTTGTGCTAGCCTTCTTAATGCAAACTTGTTTAACTTATGTCTGTACTCAGATATTGTTGCTTCCGCTGACTCGTCTATGATCAAGCTCTTGTATTCGAGCCCTCGAGGCCCATGGCTTGTAATATGATGCTTGTATGACTTATTTTATTTGTAGAGTTGTGTTGTGATATCTTCCTGTGATTCCCTAATCTTGATCGTACACGTTTGTGTGTATGATTAGTGTACGATCAAATCGGGGGCGTCACATGCATGCTCTGAAAGGTTAGCACTAATAATAACATGATATATCTTTTTCTCATCAAGATAAACATATTTAAGAGTATCAGGTGACAGTTTAAGCTCAAACACGGGATCACCCTTGGGTGGAGGAGGATCCCCTAGGATTTCAACAGGCAAATTGTGTTTCAGGATGGGTTCCTGTTTAAAGAATACTTCATCTATTTCCCTTCTTTCATTCATAAACATATCATTTTCATGGTCTAGCAGATATTGTTCTAAAGGATCACTAGGAGGCACGGCAATAGAAGCAAGACCAATAATTTCATCTTTACTAGGCAATTCCTCTTCACGGTGTTGTCTATGAAATTTAGAGAAATTAAATTCATGAGACATATCATATAAACCAACAGTAACAACATCCTTTTTGCAATCTATCTTAGCATTAACTGTGTTCAAGAAGGGTCTACCAAATATAATGGGACAAAAGCTATCTTGTGGGGAACAAAGAACAAGAAAATCAGCATGATATTTAGTTTTCCCACACAAGACTTCAACATCTCTAACAATTCCCATTGGTGAAATAGTATCTCTATTGGCAAGTTTAATTGTGACATCAATATCTTCTATCTCAGCAGGTGCAATATCATGCATAATGTCTTTGTATAAGTTGTAAGGTATTGCACCAGCACTAGCACCCATATCACATAAGCCATGATAACAATGATCTCCTATTTTAATAGAAATAACATGCATGCCTACCACAGGTCTGTTTTTATCTTTAGCACAAGGTTTAGCAATTCTAGCAGTCTCATCAAGGAAATGAATAACATGCCCATCAATATTATCAGACAAGAGATCTTTAACGATAGCAATATTAGGTTCAATTTTAATTTGCTCAGGAGGTGTATAAGTTCTAATATTGCTTTTATGAACCAAAGTTGAAGCTTTAGCATGATCCTTTACCCTAACAGGGAAAGGTGGTTTGTCAACATAAGAGGTAGGAACAATAGGATCATTATAAGTGACAGTCTTTTCTTCAACTTTAATAGGTGCAGCTACTTTTACCTCTATGGGAGGATGATATTTAAACCACTTCTCCCTAGGGAGATCAACATGAGTAGCAAAAGATTCACAGAAAGAAGCTACTATCTCAGAGCCAAGTCCATATTTAGTGCTAAATTTACGGAAAACATCGGTATCCATAAAAGATTTAACACAATCAAACTTAGGTGTCATACCTGACTCCTTACCTTTGTCGAGGTCCCAATCTTCAGAGTTGCGTTTAATTCTTTCCAATAAATCCCATTTGAATTCAATAGTCTTTGTCATAAAAGAGCCAGCACAAGAAGTATCGAGCATGGTGCAATTGTTATCAGAAAGCTGAGCATATAATTTTTGAATAATCATTTCTCTAGAGAGCTCATGATTGGGGCATGAATATAACATTGATTTAAGCCTCCCCCAAGATTGAGCGATGCTTTCTCTTTCGTGAGGCCGAAAATTATATATATAATTGCGATCACGATGAACAAGATGCATAGGATAAAACTTCTGATGAAATTCCAATTTCAATTGTTTGTAGTTCCATGACCCCGTATCATCACATAGCCTATACCATGTCGATGCATCTCCCTTCAAAGATAAAGGCAAGACCTTCTTCTTAATAACATCTCCGGGCACACCTGCAGGCTTAAATAATCCACAAACTTCATCCACATATACTAGGTGCTCATCAGGATGCTTTGTTCCATCTCCTGTAAAAGGATTAGCTAGCAGTTTTTCTAACATACCCGAAGGAATTTTGAAGCAGACATTTTCATTTTTAGTAGGTTCAGTAGGTTGAGGAGCAACTCTTTGCTCTACTGTTCGGGGTGAATATACCCCGAACAAGCCCCTCAAAGGATTACTTTCCATAGTAACAAGTCACAGTAAATTTCAGCACACTATATAAATTTTTCCTTACCAAATTCCACCTACCAAAGGCGCTTCACTACCCGACAACGGCGCCAGAAAAGAGTCTTCATGACCCACAAGTATAGGAGATCTATCGTAGTCCTTTCGATAAGTAAGAGTGTTGAACTCAACGAGGAGTAGAAGGAAATGATAAGCAGTTTTCAGCAAGGTATTCTCTGCAAGCACTGAAATAATAGGTAATAGATAGTTTTGTGATAGGATAATTTGTAATGAGTAACAAGTAACAAAAGTAACTAAGGTGCAGCAAGGTGGCCCAATCCTTTTTGTAGAAAAGGACAAGCCTGGACAAACTCTTATATGATGTAAAGCGCTCCCGAGGACACATGGGAATATCGTCAAGCTAGTTTTCATCACGTTCATATGATTCGCGTTCGGTACTTTGATAATTTTGTATGTGGGTGAACCGGTGCTTGGGTGCTGCCCTTACTTGGACAAGCATACCACTTATGATTAACCTTTATTGCAAGCATCCGCAACTACAACAAAAGTATTGAGGTAAACCTAACCATAGCATGAAACACATGGATCCAAATCAGGCCCTTACGAAGCAACACATAAACTAGGGTTTAAGCTTCTGTCACTCTAGCAACCCATCATCTACTTATTACTTCTGAATGCCTTCCTCTAGGCCCAAATTATGGTGAAGTGTTATGTAGTCGACGTTCACATAACACCACTAGAGGAGAGACAACATACATCTCATCAAAATATCGAACAAATACCAAATTCACATGACTACTAATAGCAAGACTTCTCCCATGTCCTCAGGAACAAACGTAACTACTCACAAAGCATATTCATGTTCATAATCAGAGGGGCATTAATATGCATATAGGATCTGAACATATGATCTTCCACCAAATAAACCAACTAGCATCAACTACAAGGAGTAATTAACACTACTAGCAACCCACAGGTACCAATCCCGGACTTGGAGACAAGAATTGGATACAAGAATTGGATACAAGAGATGAACTAGGGTTTTGAGAGGAGATGGTGCTCGTGAAGATGTTGATGGAGATTGCCCTCTCCCGATGAGACGAGCGTTGGTGATGACGATGGCGATGATTTCCCCCTCCCGGAGGGAAGTTTCCCCGGCAGAATAGCTCCGCCAAAGCCCTAGATTGGTTCCACCAAGGTTCCGCCTCGTGGCGGCGGAGTCTCGTCCGGAAAGATGGCTTATGGTTTTTCCCTCATCGAAAGACTCCATATAGCAGAAGATGGCCATCGGAGGGCCACCAGGGGGCCCACGAGGTAGGGGGGCGCGCCCAAGGGGGTAGGGCGCACCCCCCACACTCGTGGGTGGGGTGTGGCTCCCCTGGTGAACTTCTTGCGCTCAGTATTTTTTATATATTCTGAAAACGTCTTCCGTGAAGTTTCAGGACTTTTGGAGCTATGCAGAATAGGTCTCTAATATTTGCTCCTTTTCCAGCCCAGAATCCCAGCTGCCGGCATTCTCCCTCTTTATGTAAACCTTGTAAAATAAGAGAGAATAGGCATAAGTATTGTGACATAATGTGTAATAATAGCCCATAATACAATAAATATCGATATAAAAGGATGATGCAAAATGGACATATCAGTGTTCAAGAAAGGTCTACCAAAGATAATGGGACAAAAGTCATCTTGTGGGGAACCAAGAACAAGAAAATTAGTAGGGTATTTTATTTTCCCACACAAGACTTCAACATCTCCAACAATCCCAATTGGTGATATAGTGTCTCTATTAGCAAGTTTAATAGTAACATCTATGTCTTCTATGTCTGCTAGGTGCTATGTCATTCATAATTTCTTGATATAAAGTGTAAGGAATAGCACTCACACCAGCACCTATGTCACATAAACCATCATAATAGTGATCTCCTATTGTAACTGAGACAACGGGCATGCCAACAATAGGTCTATGTTTATCTTTTTTATCAGGTTTGGCAATTCTAGCAGGTTCTTCGCAGAAGTAAATAACATGCCCATCGATATCTTCTTCCAAGAGATCTTTAACCATAGAAATAGTAGGTTCTACTTTAATTTCTTCATCAGGTTTAGGTGTTCTAATATAGGTTTTGTTAACCACAGTTGAAACTTTAGCGTGTTCCTTTATCCTAACAGGGAAAGGTGGTTTCTCAATATAAACAGAAGGAACAACTGGATCAACATTGTAAAGTATAATTTTTTCTTTAACTGGTACTGGTTCTTTGATTTTTCTTTAATAGGTGGGTGATATTTAAACCACTTCTCTTTAGGGAGATCAACATGGGTAGCAAATGATTCACAAAAGGAGGCTACTATCTCAGAGTCAAGTCCATATTTAGTGCTAAACTTTTGAAAAGCATCGGTAAAATATTTAACACAATCATACTTAAGTTTAATACCTGACCCTTTACCTTTATTGAGTTCTCAATCTTCAGAGTTGCATTTAATTCTTTCCAAAAGATCCCGCCGGAATTCAATAGTCTTCTTCATAAAAGAACCAACACAAGAAGTATCAAGCATGGTTTGATCATTACGAGAAAGTCGAGCATAAAAGTTCTGGATAATAATTTCTCTTGAGAGCTCATGATTGGGGCATGAATGTAGCATTGACTTAAGCCTCCCCCAAGCTAGAGCGATACTTACTCCTTCACGAGGCCCAAAATTATATATATAATTCCGATCATGATGGACTAGATGCATAGAATAAAATTTTATGATGGAACTCCAATTTCAAACGATCCCAATTCCAAGATCCAATATCATCGCATAGTCTATACCATGCCAATGCTTTTCCCTTCAAAGATAAAGGGAAAACCTTTTTCATAACTTCATCTCCGGGTAAACCTGCAAGCTTGAACAATCCACAAATTTGTTCTACATATATCAAGTGCATATCAGGATGTTCGGTTCCATCTCCTACATAAGAATTAGCTAGCAGTTGTTCTATCAGACCCGAAGGAATTTCATATTTTCAGTAGGTGTAGTAGGTTGTGGGGTGCTAATTGTGGTTCCAATCGAGGTGAAGATACCCTGAACAAACCCCTCAAAGGATTGGTTTCCATAGTAACAAGTGACAATAAATTTCACCACACTATATAAATGTTTCCATACCAAATTCCACTTACCAAAGGCGCTTCACTCCCCGGCAACGGCGCCAGAAAATAGCCTTGATGACCCACAAGTCTAGGGGATCAATTTTAGCTCTTTTCAATAAGTAAGAGTGTCGAACCCAACGAGGAGCAGAAGGAAATGACAAGTGGTTTTCAGCAAGGTAATGTCTGCAAGTGCTGAAATTGTAAGTAGCAGAGTAGTTTGATAGCAAGATAATTTGTAACAAGCAAGTAACAATAGTAGTAACAAAAGTGCAGCAAGGTAGCCCAATCCTTTTGAGGCAAAGGACAGGCCAAAACGGTCTCTTATGATAAGCAAAGCGTTCTTGAGGGTACACGGGATTTTCATCTAGTCACTTTTATCATGTTGGCTTAATTCATGTTCGGTACTTTGATAATTTGATGTGTGGGTGGATCGGTACTTAGGTGTTGTTCTTACTTGAACAATGCTCCTACTTATGATTAACCCTCCCGCAAGCATCCGCAACTACGAGAAAAGTTTTAAGAACAAATTCTAACCATAGCATTAAACTTTTGGATCCAATCGGTCCCTTACGGAATAGCGCATAATCTGGGGTTTAAGCTTCTGTCACTCTCGCAACCCATTATCTAATTGCTAGTACACCATGCATTCCCTTAGTCCCAAATGTGGTGAAGTGTCATGTAGTCGACGTTCACATGACACCACTAAGGGAATCATAACATACATACTATCAAAATATCAAACACATATCAAGTTCACATGATTACTTGCAACATGATTTCTCCCGTGACCTCAAGAACAAAAGTAACTACTCACAAATGATAATCATGCTCAAGATCAGAGGGGTATTAAATAGCATATTGGATCTGAACATATAGTCTTCCACCAAATAAACCATATAGTAATCAACTACAAGATGTAATCAACACTACTAGTCACCCACAAGCACCAACCTATAGTTCTGGTAACAAGACTGAACACAAGAGATGAACCAGGGTTTGAGATGAGATGGTGTTGTTGAAGATGTTGATGGAGATTGCCCTCCCCAAGATGGGAGAGTTGTTGGTGATGATGATGACAATGATTTCCCCATCCGGGAGGGAAGTTCCCCCGGCGGAATCGCTCCACCGAAGGGCAAAAGTGCTCCTACCCAAGTTCCGCCTCGAGACAGCGGCGCTCCATCCCGAATGTCCTCTCCTGATTTTTTTCTAGGTCAAAATGACTTATATAGCATAAGATGGGCACCAGAGGTAGGCCTGGGTGAGCACAACCCACCAGGGCGCGCCTGGGCTCCCTGGCGCGCCCAGGTGGGTTGTGCCCACCTGGTGGGCCCCCTCTGGTAGTTATTTGCTCCAATATTCCTCATATATTTGATAAAAAATCTCCATGAAGTTTCATCTTGTTTGGAGTTGTGCAGAATAGGTGGCCTGACGTAGCTTTTCCAGGTCCAGATTTCCAGCTGTCGAAATTCTCCCTCTTTGTGTGTACCTTGCATATTATGAGAGAAAAGGCATTAGAATTACTCCAAAAAGCATTATAATGGATAAAACATCATAAATAACAGTAAGAAAACATGATGCAAAATGGACGTATCAGCGCACAGCGGGTCGGCAGTGCTGGCGCGCTCCACTGCGGCCTTGGCAGCAGCGGCCTTCCTTGCAGCGCTAGATGAAGCGGAGCCGGAGTCGGTGACGAGCACCTCCACACGAACGCAGAGGTCTGCCACGTCGTCAGAGATGTCGTTGCCGAGGGGGACGGGCGAGTCAGTGACGTCAAGCACCCCGCTGGGGTACTCATCGGGGGCGCGCAGCGCGCCGAAGGGAATGTCAGATGAGGCAGGGAAGCCGGCGGCACCGTGCCGGGCGTAGGGACTAGGCCATGCATGCTGAGCTCGCCGGAGTCGGTGAAGGGCCCCGTCTGGAACGTGTCTCTGGCCGGCACCTCAAACTGCCCCACGGTGGGCGCCAACTGTCATGGTGATCTCACGGCAGATGCTATGGGATGGCTAAAGAGAGGAACAAGCAAGAGGCAACCGGTGGGATCGAGAGGCGAGGTTGGTACGAGCGAGAGTGAGACACAAGACGTACCTAGGTTCGGGGCTCTCCGAAGAGATAACACCCGTAGTCCTGCCGAGTGTGGTTTATATGAAGATGGTACAGACTTGCTCCTGGAGTTATTTTGGGGAGGAAGGAAGGCAGGCTAGTGCATAGGCCGTTCCTTCTCCGAGTGGGTGGATGTGTGTGTGTGTGTGTGTCTGAATAGTTAACTAGTGATCACCCCGTGCATGGAGGGTTCCTGGGGGGTCTTATAGGCCGACCCCCAGGGTTACAATGGTAAGTTACATGGGCGCGGGGCATGGATGTCAGCGTCTAGGAGCCGGCAGTGGGGGCCACCAGGTCTGCCGAGTCCGTCGGATGCTGGTCTTGCCAGGTCCATCGGGTGCGGGGCGTAATGGGCCCGCCCGGCGCGGGTATGACCGGCTGTTGGGTACTGTAGGCACGTCGTGCCGAATGTCATGGGGTGGCTGCGCCGCCTTGCTACAGGGTTGCACCTCCGGGACGCCGCCCGCCCCGGGCGGTGGCTTGGTCGGCACGACGGCCGTGCCCGCCAGGGCCGGCGTAGAGGGGGGCGCACAGTGGGAATGCTTGTTTGTCGATGGGGGTTCACCTTCTAGGAACCGGTCGGCCGGGTTGCACTGGGAAGCCGGCTAGGGGCTAGCCGGATTGAGGGGCGTTCTCAGCCCTGATGTTTTCGAAAGGATTCGGGTTCCGTTGCCTGCCCGGGGTCCTTCCCCCCTGATAGTCGTGCAACACCTCAAGTGCGAACCTCGAGGGTGATTCCTCCTAAGTTCACCTTGATGATTACATCAAGTTGATTCCATTGAGGGTGATTCCTCAGATTCCCTCTTGATGTTATGGACACATGGTTACCTGGAATTTAAGGAAATATGCCCTAGTGGCAAAAATAAAGTTATTATTTATATTTCCTTATATCATGATAAATGTTTATTATTCATGCTAGAATTGTATTAATCGGAAACTTGATACATGTGTGAATACATAGACAAAACATAGTGTCCCTAGTATGCCTCTACTAGACTAGCTCGTTAATCAAAGATGCTTAAGTTTCCTAACCATGGACATGTGTTGTAATTTGATGAACAAGATCACATCATTAGAGAATGATGTGATGGACAAGACCCATCTATTAGCTTAGCAGTATGATCGTTTAGTTTTATTGCTATTACTTTCTTCATGACTTATACATATTCCTCTGACTATGAGATTGTGTAACTCCCGAATACCGGAGGAACACCTTGTGTGCTATCAAACGTAACAATGATTATAAAGATGCTCTACAGGTGTCTCCAAAGGTGTTTGTTGAGTTGACATAGATCAAGATTAGGATTTCTCACTCCGTGTATTGGAGAGGTATCTCTGGACCCTCTCGGTAATGCACATCACTATAAGCCTTGCAAGCAATGTGACAAATGAGTTAGTTGCGGGATAATGCATTACGGAACGAGTAAAGAGACTTGCCGGTAACAAGATTGAACTAGGTATGAGGATAACGTCGATCGAATCTCGGGCAAGTAACATACGGATCACAAAGGGAATGACGTATGTTGTTATGTGGTTTGACTGATAAAGGTCTTCGTAGAATATGCAGGAACCAATATGAGCATCCAGGTTCCTCTATTGGTTATTGACCGGAGATGTGTCTTGGTCATGTCTACATAGTTCTCGAACCCATAGGGCCCGCATGCTTAACGTTCGATGACGATTTATATTATGAGTTATGTGTTTTGGTGACCGAAGTTTGTTCGGAGTCTCGGATGAGATCACGCACATGACGAGGAGTCTCGAAATGGTCGAGAGGTAAAGATTCATATATTGGAAGGTAGTATTCGGACATCGGAATGGTTCTGAGTGGTTCGGGTATTTTTTCGGAGTACCGAGGGGTTACCGGAACCCCCCGGGGAAGTGTTGGGACTACATGGGCCTAAAGGGAGAGAGAGGGAAGCCCACGGGAAGTGGCACGCACCCCCCTCCTAGGGAGTCCGAATAGGACAAGGAGGAGGGGGCACGCCCCCCTTCCCTTTCCCTCTCCCTCTCCTTCCTATTCCCTCCGGTGGAGAAAGGAAAGGGTACGTGGACACACTCTCCCCCTCTCGTTGCTATGCATATCCTAGATAGATCTTGTGTGATCGTAGGAATTTTTTTGAAATTGTATGCTACGTTCACCAACAAAATTTACTTGATACCATTGTTGAAGTCGGGTCGACCCTGAGGGGTACCCGCGAGTTGATGTGAAAGTCAGGCGGGCCAGGAGAGCACCCGCGAGATTATTACGAGGCACTGTCGGGCAGGTAGACCACCCCGGTGAGAGGGTTGGGCATGGCCCTTGCTGTATTTCCTCGAGACGGGGTGACGGGGCACATGATCATGAGTCGCTGCTCATCTCCGCGAGCTCCCAATACACTAAGGGTTTGGGTATTTGATCTGAGTTGGCCACTGGCATATAAGCACTAGCCACCATGCGAAACATATATGGGCACTCAACATCGTATGTTTCTCTCGAAAGTTCTGTCAGACATCCAGTTTAGAACCGCGGCACGGTCGGATCGCGCCATTCAGAACTGAGGTGGCGCTGGTATTCACCCTGCGCGTAACGACCCTGAGTGCAATGGGCGATGGGACCAAGACCCTGGAGTGCTTAGGATGTAGACCGGTGGGGTCCTCTTAGTGGAGCCTAGGTAGGACTACGCCGTTTTGATCTTTCGAAGCCGGACATCACCAACCAGCTCAAACCCGAGTTCTTGCTCATCTTGCTGCCATTTTCGATCTCCTTGGTCAAAGCTCCATTCACAAAACTGCTTTGGGGGATTGTTCTTTGGTATGTGACTCCTCCAATGGTCCAATTAGTTTTTGTTCTAGTGCTTTATTCATTGCAATTTTTTGCTTCTTAGGTGACCTTATCAGCTTGCATGTCAAATTTATGTGGTCAAAAGTAGTTTTCATGCATGATATATCCTCCAGGTACTTGTAGGAGTAGTTGCTATCAATTTTGTTGAATTCGGTTCACTTTTATTTTTGAGTTACTAAAAATTTCAGAAATTTTCAGAAAAAGATGAAGAGATTTTTTAGGGGCTCATCGAGCCGAAGCTCGAAGGATAAGCAAAGTGTAGAGAACAAGAAGCCCAAGTATAATCTCCCTCATACTGCGGAGGTTCGACCATGTGAATGGCCTTGTGATGAGTTCTTGAAAGAGGCTGGGATTTATGAAGATTTTTATTATTTGGCTGAGAATGCTGGCCTCACCGCCTTCCTCCACGACCAACGTGAACAGTATCTCTTAGTCACCAATATCTTTGTGCAAAACTTTCATTTCCATGCTAGAAGCTTGCCACCTTCGGTGGAATTTTATTTATATGATGAGCATAAGGAAATGTCACTTCGTGATTTCTATCGGGTTTGTTTGATACCTTTTGAGGGTAGCATAGAGGAACCACATCGTAATGATGTGGAGGGATTTATTAATATGATTGCTTTGGGGGAAACGAGGAAAGTTTCCGATGCAAGAATCACTAGCATACATTTTTCCTGTCCTACGTTACTTTGCAATATTTGCTATTAGATGCTTAATTGGTCGCGGGAACTGTGGGAACCTTAGTGCTCCTGATATTGTTATTTTGCGTCATGCCTTGTTTCAAGATAATACCTTCAGTTTAGGTGCTATTGTTGCTAAATGGTTAAATCTGAACCGTACTAAGGGCCCCGTCCTCGGAGGCATCTTTGCCTCGCGCCTTGCTGCACACTTTAACATGCCTATCAGACATTATGAGAAAGAGGAAAAGTTGCTACCTCCTGTTGCTCTAGGATATAAGAGCATGATAGCGCATGATTTTATTGTTAAAAATAAGAAGAAGATGCTTAACTATAGACTGATTTTTGGTAAGAATAACTTTGAGACTATTACCTTGACTGCTCCCTCTTTGTTTAACATATTTTCAGGCAAGTACCTTGTTTTACCAGAGGACGTTTATGCATACTGGAGTGTGACACCAGCTCCAGAGCCTGAGCTGGAACCACCCCAGGACCCTTATCGATAGTCAGTTTATCAGTGGAATCCTGAGGAGATTGGCAACTAGTGGCACCCAGAGGACACTCCTCCTTACGCCGGAGAGGGACACTTTGATCCATGGGCATATACCAACTTAGGCCAAAAGCCTAAGCTTGGGGGAGTACATATCTCTCACCGACATTATATTCATGTTCACACACTCATGCCAGTTGTCGGTGCTCATACTCTTTCATTGTATCATCCATGCTAGTTTATTTTCATTTTCTCGTTTTCTTCTTGTGTGTTTGAAAAACCTTAAGAAAAACCAAAAAAAATTAGTTGTAGATTTTAGTTAGTTTACTTTCCATGCCTGTAGTAGTAATAACTAAAAGAAAACCCAAAAAGATTTCTCGTACTTCTTTTGCTTGTTGGGAGTTTTCCCGTGTAAATAGTTTTGTTTCTTTTGTTTCCTTTGGGGGTCGAGAGGAGAAGACCGTAATGAAAATGTTGAGTGGCTTGTATATGCATTATTGTTGATCTAACAAAGAGCACATATTACCTTTTCTTCTCTCTTGAATTGAATGCTTGCAGATTCCAGCTTAGTCCAATGCACGTGCACTACTATTATTATCCACACCGTTCGGTCGTGCAAGTGAAAGGCACTAATGACGATATATGATGAACTTATTGAGATAAGAAAAGCTGGTATGAACTCGACCTCTCTTGTTTTTGTAAATATGATTAGTTCATCGTTCCTGATTCAGCCTATGATGAAAGAAACATATTTACAATGACAATTAGAGATTGTAGTTGCTTATGCCATGCTTAATTAGCTAGGAGTTTATAATGGTTTACCTTGCATGCCAACATGCTATTAAAATGGTTGTGATGTGGTATGATCGGGTGGTATCCTCCTTTGAACGATTCGAGTGGCTTGACTTGGCACATGTTCACGCATGTAGCTGAAACAAAATCAACATAGCCTCTACGATATTTATGTTCATGGTGCATTATATCCTACTCATGCTTGCATTCGGTGTTGATTAATTTTAATGCATGTTCATGACTGTTGTCGCTCTCTAGCTGGTCGCTTCCTAGTTTTTCTAGCCTTCACTTGTACTAAGAGGGAATACTGCTTGTGCATCCAATTCCATAAACCCCAAAGTTATTCCATATGAGTCCACCATACCTACCTATACACAGTATCTACCTGCCGTTCCAAGTAAATTTTTATGTGCCAAACTCTAAACCTTCAAATAAACATTCTATTTTGTATGCTCGAATAACTCATGTATCAACTAGGGTTGTCTGTATCCTCCATGCTAGGCGGGTTATTCTCAAGAAGAGTGGACTCCGCTCCTCATTCACGAGAAAATGGCTGGTCACTGGGATGCCCAGTCCCTTGCTAAATCAAATCAAAATAATTGCAAACAAAACTCCCCCAGGATTGTTGTTAGTTGGAGGCACCCGTTGTTTTGGGCAAGCCATGGATTGATGCTTGTTGGTGGTGGGGGAGTATAAACTTTACCATTCTGCTTGGGAACCGCCTATAATGTGTGTAGCATGGAAGATATCGAGATCTCTCGGTTGTTATGTTGACAATGAAAGTATACCACTCAAAATATTATTCATATCTATTTCAAAATTGAGCTATGGCACCTCTACAAATCCCTGCTCCCCTCTACGAAGGGCTTATCTATTTACTTTTATGTTGAGTCATCATCCTCTTATTAAAAAGCACCAGTTGGAGAGCATCTGTCATTTGCATCCATGTAACATCCCAAATTGTTCAATTTGGATTGTTATGCATTAGATCATCTTTGCATATCATATTTTATTGCATTTTGGCTTGATCCTAGAAATTCTGCACAACTCAAGGACCCACGGAGAGAGTTGGGAATTTCGTTATTTTCATATTTGAGTTCACTCGAATTTTGAAAAAGAGGATCGTTTGATTTTAATTATTTTCTCTTCGAATATTTCTTTTATAAAAATAAAAGAGAGAGAATAAAATGACTTCCTCAAAATAAAGAAATATTGGAGATTTAATATTAAAATCAAATTTGATTTTTTATTCGGAGTTTTATCGCTATTTTATTTGAATTAGGAAAATATGCGTTTTCAAAATTGCATTAGAGTCCCAAATAACTGTTCACCTTGTCCGGTAGATTTTTAGAGGACGGGAAAAATTTATTTTAGGATTTTTGGAGTCTGTTTAGTATTTATTTTCTTCGTTTTTCTGCGCGGATTTATTAAGAAAAATGAACCAACTCTGGTCCGTAACCGGCCAGGACTCCCCAGCCGGCCCCCTCTTGTAAGCCGCCGCCCGAGACCCCCAGCCCACCCGAGCCCACCAACGCCTAACCCTAACCCTAAGCCGCCGCGGACTTCGACGCCACCTCCCCTCGCCACTTTACCGCCGCCGCCGCCACGGACTTCGCTGCCGCCGCCACCGCCCCTCGTCGCCGACTGCCGCCGCCCCGCCGGAGCCCCACCATCGCCCCGCCGCCCCGTCGGACCCGCCGTTGCCGCGCCAGAGGTAGCAACCGCCGCCGCCAGTTTTCTTCGGAAAATCGTATGGTTTTTTAAAGAACTACGGTTTATTTTTTATATATAGATCGGTTTTATTTTTTCGGTTTAGTTATTTAAAGAACTTCCGTTCGTTCGTTCGTTTTAACGAACGATTTTCACCGTTTAGCCGGAGACAACGAACATTCATTCGTTAGCCTCTTTGTCAGTTTCTCTTTTTCTCGGATTTTTCACGATTATTTTCGATCGTGATTTCTGATCCAATTTAATTTTAGTTTATCTTTTCGCTCGTTTATCGAAATCAGGCGATTCAAGCGCCTAGAGTTTCGTCTCGAAGCCCTCTTTCTGTTTAATCATTAAACACGTTTTTGCTACTATAAAATTTCACTTTAGTCCAAATTAGTAATCGAAGCTTGTTTCTTTCGCAGTTTGAGTTTTGTTGCTTCGTTTGATTTGATTCTTTCTACAAATCGAAGTTCTTAAGTTGAACTTTCTGGTTAGATCTTCCTATTTGAGTTTTACCCATGCATCTTTGTTTGATTGCTTATTGTATGCTTGTTTGTTTGCGATAGAGTACCCGGAGTGCGAAGCGTGCTACTACGAGTCTCTAGGTTTCACGGATCATCAGCAAGGCAAGTAACACTTTGATCATACCTCTTTACTACCCAGTTTTATTGCATTAGATGAATCCTCAAACAATTGCATGATTGAGATCTGATTAATATGTGGGTTATGGGAAGTAGATGAGGTAGTACCTCTTGTCCTGTTTATTACCAAACCTTTGGGAGTTACTTCTACGTTGCTTATATTGCTATGATATGCTCGTAGACGTAGTTTGGGTTTGAGTGTATACATGACAGATGTGAGTATTGTTAATTAATGGTTAACTTAAGGTGGCAACTTTAATACACATCTGAGTGGATTGAGGCAATTGGGGAACGCAGTGTTGCCTGTATTTTTGGAAATCCCGGGGTACCGTATGATTCTCCTATGGACTGCCACCCAGGCGCAATGGGATCATAAGATTATTCATGCTAGAAACTTCTGTGTGCAGCCACATGCCATTATGGGCTCTGGCATAGTTGAGTAAGTTGTGGGAAACCTTTCCATGATGGGCTAGCAGATGTAGGGGATTGTAGGTGTACATGCCTATCTATCGGTTAAGGGGACCTCTTCGGAAAGACTGTGTCTCGGTCATCTGTTTCTCAAACATTATGTAGTGTGAGAAATCCAACGAAGGAGATCGAGTCTTGTGGGGAAAAGTGCACAAACCTCTGCGGAGTGTACAAACTAATCATGGTTAGCCGTGTCCTCGGTTATGGACATCTTGAGTATCTAGTTCTTGGATTATCATGTGGATCTCATCACTCTTGATATAATTTGATTGGGTTTAATGATGATGATTAATTGGGATTGAGTTGGGTGAACCTTCTCAATGTTTAACAACCACCATGATAGTTAAATAAAATTTATTCCTTTGTTGTAGGGAAAAATTGGCTTTCCGCAAAACATATTAACCATACAGCCTCCACCAGCCATATATGCATGTAGTGATAGCATTATTCTGTTCATGACTCTCTTGTGTTACATTGCCAGCATATTCCATGTGCTGACCCGTTTCGGGCTGCACCTTATCATGTTGCAGACTTTTCAGACGATGAGTAAGGAGCCATAGGTTGTTGTCTTTCACTCAGTGATGCCGTTGGAGTTGATGGACTCACTTTATCTTCCAAGCCTTCCGCTGTTATCATATTAGATGGCCTTAAGCCATATTTATTGTAATAAGTTCTCTTTTGAGACATTCCATGTAATAAGTGTGTGATTGCTACTCTGTTATAAATCCTCAAGTACTGTGCGTGTCAGCATTACCGATCCAGGAATGACACTAATGCACAGATATCAGACTGTTTGAGGTCTGGTCACTACAAGATGGTATCAGAGCACATGCTGACTATAGGACACGACCACTAAGCTAAAGCCCTAGATCACTACTCTCTTCTCATTTCTGACTCCTCTCCATTTTCTACTCTTTAGGATGGCGGACACAAGGAACAAGTTTGCACAACCGGATGAAGACACACCTTTTGGATGCCCTTGAAGGAAGTCACTGGGTACCTGAACATCGGAATACCAAGCTTCACTGGGACTTACAACGCCACTTTACCAGAAGAGGAGCACTGGATGATTCAAGTTCAAGTTCCAGGAAGGACATTTACGCCAGTCACTGAGCCCATAGAGTTTTCCTTTGATGCACCAACCTGGAGTCTAGGAAAGAGTATGGCAGCCCACATCACCATGGGACGCATTGGAGAAGTTTACCACAAGGATCTCAAGGATACTATCTACCAGATTTGTGGGCGCCGAGATGAGCAATGGGAGATGATCAGCACCAGGAAGGATAGATCAATTGCCGCTTTCATCCAGGAGTTAAACCAGCACATACGTCGCCATGAGAACCAGATGTGCGCAGGCATGATAGATCTGAAGAAGGCAATGACAAGGATCACCGAGCTTGAAGAAGAACTCAAGGCAACTCGCGAAGATTATGAGGAGGAAATCTTCGTACTAGTGGAGAAGAATGACGACCTGACAAGGAAGCTAGGAGTCTTCATGGGAGACCCCGCGCGAGGAGGAGAAGATGACGATTCCACTTGCCCGGAGAACTACATCATCATCGACGACACTGACTCGGACCCCGACGATAGCGATGATGACTTTGTTGATGAAGCTGGAGCGGATATTATGCAGTCTTCTACCGATCAATTTTTCTAGTCGACCACCAAAACAATAGTAGTATTCCACCATGTATATAGTATAGTCCGAGCACTTCTGTAACGATAGTTCTAGACCGATTGTATGCCCTTGCTTGATTGATTGAGTGATATGATTGTGTTTGTATCATGTGCATATGGGTAGTGTTTCCCCCTAGACCCCATTCTACTCTGTTTTCTCATCTTTTCTAAACCCATCAGATGCCTCCGAGACGCGACAATGGATTTTCTTTCCCACCGGAGCTCACTCAGTTGATCCAGTAGCAGAATGCATTGATGCAGATACTAGTCCAGAATCAGAATTAGGGGAACAACAACAACAACAACCCACCACCACCACCACCTGTTGATCACTTAGCCCGTTTTCTAAGGCTAAATCCATCGGGGTTCTCCAGTAGCACCGAGCCGATAGTTGCAGATGATTGGCTCCGCAAGATTGGAAGGGAGTTGATCACTGCAGGATGCACAGATGCAGAAAGAGTGCATTTTGCCTCACATCAGCTTGATGGACCCGCAGCAGCATGGTGGGAGAATTACACTGTCACCTATCCCATCGACACTGTTACGTGGGACCAGTTTCAGCAGGCTTTTCGCATAGCCCATGTATCAGCAGGAGCTATGGCCATGAAGAAGCGTGAGTTTCGCAACTTACGCCAAGGAGGATGCACCGTTGGCCAGTATGTGGATGACTTTAGCAAGCTAGCACGTTATGCCCCTGATGACGTTGCTATGGATGCAGCTAAATAGGAGAAGTTTTTGGAAGGACTGGATGATGATCTGAGCATGCAGTTGACGGTAGCAACCTTTAATAACTACCAACAGTTGGTAGATAGAGCTCTCATAATTGAAGGGAAGCAGCAGCAGATTGACAACCGCAAGAGGAAGTATGGACAAGGGAAGTAAAATTTTGGAGCTCAGCAGAGACCCCGTTTTACCCCGAACTCAGGAGGACCCTTTCAGCATAACCATGGAGGTCACAATCACACTGGAGGAAGTTCGTACAACCATAGTGGCCCTAAGAATGGGAATGGTAATGGAGGAAGCAACGGCCAGAACCGTTCCAACCCAGCAACACCCGCCAAGAAAAATCTAAGCCATGTTACTTGCTACAAGTGCCAGAAGACTGGACATTACGCCAATGAATGTCCTGAAGCTAAGAATGGAAACGGCAATGGAAGTTCTGGGAAGAAGCCCAACCCTTTCAACAGGGGACAAGTGAACCACGTTAACGTGGAGGAGGTTAAAGCCCAGTCAGATGCAGTAATAGGTAAGTTTTTGGTTAAGTCATTTACTGCAGTCATTCTTTTTGATACTGGTGCATCGCATTCGTACATATCAAGGGGATTTGTGGATAAGTATAAGCTGCCCACCAAAGTTCTTAGTACACCTATGTTAGTGAGCTCGCCAGGAGCAGAGTATATGGCAAGCCAAGGATGTTTTCAGATGCCATTGACCATAGGTAGGCATGTTTTCCCCTCAGATCTGATAATTTTGGAGTCGCAAGGTTTGGATGTGATTCTGGGTATGGATTTGCTATCGATGTATGGAGGAAACATCGATTGCGCCAGTAAGTCGATTTTGCTCACCACCCCAGAAGGAAGAAGGATCAAGTATGTATCCCGGTATGTGCCGAATAGGACTCGAGTAAATTCCTTATTAGGAGTTGTACAGGAGGAAGTACCAGTGGTGAGGGATTTCCCAGATGTATTTCCAGAAGAGTTGCCAGGCATGCCACTGGATAGAGACATTGAGTTTTTGATTGAGCTTTTGCCAGGCACATGGCCAATATCTAAGAGACCGTATAGGATGCCCGCACAGGATTTAGAGGAAATTAAGAAGCAGATTAAGGAGTTACTAGATAAAGGATATATTCGCCCAAGTTCGTCACCTTGGGGATCACCAGTACTTCTAGTGGGGGAGAAGGATGGATCGTTGAGGATGGTTGTTGATTATCGAGGATTGCATGAGGTGACAATCAAGAACAAGTACCCACTGCCCATGATCAATGATTTGTTTGATCAGCTGCAAGGAGCTAAGGTGTTTTGCAAGATCGATCTGCGATGAGGGTACCACCAACTGAAGATTCGAGAGCAGGATATACCTAAGACAACTTTTACCACGAGGTACGGGCTATATGAGTATACTATTATGTCATTTGGCCTGACTAACGCACCTGCCTATTTTATGAACATGATGAACAAGGTGTTTATGGAGTTTTTGGATAAGTTCGTTATGGTCTTCATTGATGATATTCTGGTCTACTCGAAGAATGAAGAGGAGCATAAAGAGCATTTGCGTTTAGTACTTGGGAAGCTCAGAGAACATCAGCTATACGCCAAGTTCAACAAGTGTGAGTTTTGGTTGAGGGAAGTTGGATTCCTTGGACATGTTATATCCGGAGAAGGAATAGCGGTAGACCCCACCAAAGTTGTCACTGTGACAAATTGGGAGGCACCCACGTCAGTTGGAGAGATCCAGAGTTTTCTTGGACTCGCAGGATACTACCGGAGGTTCATTGATAATTTCTCGAAGATTGCAAAGCCTATGACAGAGTTGCTAAAGAAGGACACCAAGTTCAAATGGACTGAGGAATGTGAGGCCAGTTTTCAGGAGTTGAAGAAACGCTTGGTTACATCACCAGTGTTTATTCTGCCAGATCAACGCAAGGATTATGAAGTGTATTGCGATGCTTCTCGTCGAGGACTTGGAGCCGTACTTATGCAGGAGGGAAGAGTTGTTTCATATGCCTCACGACAGCTTAAACCCCATGAGTTAAATTATGCTACGCATGATTTGGAGTTAGCAGCCATAGTGCATGCGTTGAAGACTTGGAGACATTTTCTCATCGAAAACCATTGTGAGGTATACATAGATCACAAGAGTTTGAAGTATATCTTCATGCAGAAGGAGTTGAATCTCAGGAAGAGGAGATGGTTGGAACTCATTATGGATTATGATATGAAGTTGCACTATCATCCCAGAAAGGCTAATGTAGTAGCCGATGCGTTGAGCCGCAAGAGTCATGTCAATACACTCATGACCGGAGAGTTACCCAAGGAGTTAGCAGAGGAGCTTCGCGAGCTAGGTTTGGAGATAGTTTCGAGAGGATATGTAGCAGCATTGGAGATTCAGTCTACTTTGATGGATAATATCAGAGAAGCTCAGAAGATGGACAAGGAGATTGCTGAGATAAAGGAAAGGATGAGCGAAGTAAAGGCTAAAGGATTTCGTGAGGATGAGCATGATACCTTATGGTTCGAGGACCGCGTATATGTGCCAAATGATCAGGAGATCAGGAAGTTGATTTTGCAGGAGGCCCATGATTCTCCATATTCGATTCACCAAGGAAATACTAAAATGTACCTGGATTTGAAGGATAGTTTCTGATGGACCAGAATGAAGAAGGATATTGCGGAGTATGTAGCAGTTTGTGATGTATGTCAGAGAGTGAAGGCAGAGCATCAGAAGCCAGCAGGATTGCTACAACCATTGCCGATACCTGAATGGAAGTGGAACAAGCTAGGCATGGATTTTATCACGGGATTGCCCAGGACTCGTTCAGGCTATGACTCGATATGGGTTGTAGTCGATCGTTTGACGAAAGTAGCTCATTTCATCCCAGTGAAGACCACTTACACCAGTGCTAAGTTGGCAAAGATATACATGACCAGGATCGTATGTTTGCATGGAGTTCTGAGGACCATTGTATCAGATAGAGGAACCCAGCTTACCTCATAGTTTTGGAATCAGTTGCATGAAACTTTGGGAACCAGGCTAGAGTTCAGTACAACTTTTCACCCACAGACAGATGGACATACTAAGAGAGTCAATCAGATTTTGGAGGACATGTTGAGAGCTTGTGCGCTAGATTATGGATCTAGTTGGGACAACAATTTGCCTTACGCAGAGTTCTCTTACAACAACAACTATCAAGCTAGTTTGAAGATGGCCCCTTTCGAAGCATTGTACGAAAGGAGGTGCAGGACACCGTTGTTGTGGGATGAAGTTGGAGACCGGCAGTTGTTTGGACCAGATTTAACTCTAGAGTCTGAAGAGAAGGCTAAGCTGATTCGCGATAGACTCAAAGTAGCCCAGTCCAGGCAGAAGAGCTATGCGGATTCTAAACGCAAAGAGATAGTTTACGAAGTTGGAGACAGAGTGTATCTTCGTGTATCACCACTTCAAGGAGTGAAGCGCTTTGGAGTTAAGGGAAAGTTAGCACCACGTTTTGTGGGACCATAGAAAGTTTTGGAACGTATGGGAGAAGTTGCTTACAAGTTGGAATTGCCCGAAGGATTGTCATGAGTTCACCATGTGTTCCACGTTTCTCAGTTGAAGAAGTGCCACGCAGAGATGGCTGATATACCTCTGAGAGACACAGTGCCACTGGAAGTGATTCAATTGGATAGCGACTTGACCTACAGGAGAAACCAGTCAAGATTCTTGATTTTTCCAGCCGAGTCACACGCATCAAGGTTATCAAGTTTTGCAAAGTTCAGTAGAGCCACCATACCGAGGATGACGCCACCTGGGAACGGGAGGAAGACCTACGGAAGGATCACCCTCACTTATTTTCTAGCCAACCCGAATCTCGAGGGCGAGATTCATCTTAAGGGGGGTTGGTTTGTAACATCCCAAATTCTTCAATTTGGAATGTTATGCATTAGATCATCTTTGCATATCATATTTTATTGCACTTTGGCTTGATCCTAGAAATTCCGCGCAACTCAAGGACCCACGGAGAGAGTTGGGAATTTCGTTATTTTCATATTTGAGTTTACTCGAATTTTGAAAAAAAGGATCCTTTGATTTTAATTATTTTATCTTCGAATATTTCTTTTATAAAAATAAAAGAGAGAGGATAAATTGACTTCCTCAAAATAAATAAATATTGGAGATTTAATATTAAAATCAAATATGATTTTTTATTCGGAGTTTTATCGCTATTTTATTTGAATTAGGAAAAATATGTGTTTTCCAAAATTGCATTAGAGTCCCAAATAAATGTTCACCCTGTCCGACAGATTTTTAGAGGACGGGGAAAATTTATATCAGGATTTTTGGAGTCCGTTTAGTATTTCTTTCCTTCGTTTTTCTGCGCGGATTTATTAAAAAAACGAACCGACTCCAGGCCATAACCGGCCAGGACTCCCCAGCCGGCCCCCTCTTATAAGCTGCCGCCTGCGACCCCCAGGCCACCCAAGCCCACCCGCGCCTAACCCTAACCCTTAGCCGCCACTTCGCCGCTGCCGCCGCGGACTTCGAAGCCGCCGCCCCTCGCCACTTCGCCGCCGCTGCCGCGAACTTCGCTGCCGACGCCGTCGCCCCTCGCCGCCGACCGCCGCCGCCCCGCCGGAGCCCCACTGCCCCGTCAGACCCGTCGTGGCCTCGCCGGAGGTAGCAACCGCCGTCGCCGGTTTTCTTCGGAAAACCGTACAGTTTTTAAAGAATCACGGTTTATTTTTTTATATAGATCGGTTTTATTTTTTTTCCAGTTTAGTTATTTAGCGAACGTCCGTCCGTTCATTCGTTTTAACGAATGATTTTCACCGTTTAGCCGCAAACAGCGAACGATCGTTCGTTAGCCTCTTCGTCCGTTTCTCTTTTTCTCAGATTTTTCACAATTATTTTCGATCGTGATTTCTGATCCAATTTTCGGTTTAGTTTATCTTTTCGCTCGTTTATCGGAATCAGGCGATTCAAGAGCCTAGAGTTTCGTCTTGAAGCCCTCTTTCTGTTTAATCAACTTAAACAAGTTTTTGCTACTGTAAAATTTGACTTTAGTCCAGATTAGTAATTGAAGCTTGTTTCTTTCGCAATTTGAGTTTTGTTGCTTCGTTTGATTTGATTCTTTTTGCAAACCGGAGTTCTTAAGTTGAACTTTCTAGTTAGATCTTCTTATTTGAGTTTTACCCGTGCTTCTTTGTTTGATTGCTTATTGTATGCTTGTTTGTTTGCGATAGGGTACCCGGAGTGTGAAGCATGCTACTACGAGTCTCTAGGTTTCACGGATCATCACCAAGGAAAGTAACACTTTGATCATACCTCTTTACTACCCAATTTTATTGCATTAGATCAATCCTCAAACAATTGCATGATTAGGATTTGATTTATATGTGGGTTTTGGGAAGTAGATGAGGTAGTACCTACTGTCCTATTTATTACCAAACCTTAGGGAGTTACTTCTACATTGCTTATATTGCTATGCTATGCTCGTAGACGTGGTTTGGTTTTGAGTGTACTCATGATAGATGTGAGTGTTGTTAATTAATGGTTAACTTAAGGTGGTAACTTTAATACGCATCCGGGTGGATTGAGGCTCCTAGGGAACCCAGTGTTGCCTATATTTTTGGAAATCCCGGGGTACTGTGTGATTCTCCTATGGACTGCCACCCAGGCTCAAAGGGTCGTAAGATTATTCATGCTAGAAACTTCCATGTGCAGCCACATGCCATTATGGGCTCTGGCATAGTGGAGTAAGTTGTGGGAAACCTTTCCATGATGGGCTAGCAGATGTAGGGGATTGTAGGTGTACATGCCTATCTATTGGTTAAGAGGACCTCTTCGGAAAGACTGTGTCTCGGTCATCCGTTTCTCAAACATTATGTAGTGCGAGAAATCCAACGAAGGAGATCGAGTCTTGTGGGGAAAAGTGCACAAACCTCTGCAGAGTGTACAAACTAATCATGGTTAGCCGTGTCCCCAGTTATGGACATCTTGAGTATCTAGTTTTTGGATTATCATGTGAATCTCATCACTCTTAGTATAATTTGATTGGGTTAATGATGATGCTTACTTGGGATTGAGTTGGGTGAACCTTCTCAATGTTTAACAACCACCATGATAGTTAAACAAAATTTATTCCTTTGTTGTAGGGAAAAATTGGCTTTGCGCAAAACATATTAACCATACAGCCTCCACCAGCCATATATGCATGTAGTGATAGCATTATTATGTTCATTACTCTCTTGTGTCACATTGCCAGCATATTCCATGTGCCGACCCGTTTCGGGCTGCAACGTATCATGTTGCAGACTTTTCAGATGACGAGTAAGGAGCCATAGGTCGTTGTCTTTCACTCAGTGATGCCGTTGGAGTTGATGGACTCACTTTATCTTCCAAGCCTTCCGCTGTTATCATATTAGATGGCCTTAAGCCATATTTATTGTAATAAGTTCTCTTTTGAGACATTCCATGTAATAAGTGTGTGATTGCTACTCTGTTATAAATCCTCAAGTACCGCGCGTGTCAGTATTACCGATCCAGGGATACACTGATGCACAGAGATCAGACTGTTTGAGGTCTGGTCGCTACAATCCATTACTGTTAGTTTACATTGAGTATGACTGTGACTGGATCTCTTTTACCATAAATTACATTGTCTAGTCAGTCCTTGATCCTTAAAGGTGCTCTGCATTTATGTTTTGCGGTCTCAGAAAGGGCTAGCGAGATACCATCTTGTTATGTCATATCATGATTATTTTGAGAAAGTGTTGTCATCCGAGATTTGTTATTATTGCTCGCTAGCTAATTATGCCATTGATATGAGTAAACATGAGACCTGAATGTTATTGTGAATATGGTTAGTTCATAATATTTATTGAAAACTTGAATGCTGGCTTTACATATTTACAACAGCAAGAGCAAACAGAGTTTGTAAAAGTTTTTCTTTATCACTTTCAGTTTATCAACTGAATTGCTTGAGGGCAAGCAAAGGTTTAAGCTTGGGGGAGTTGATACGTCTCCGTCGTATCTATTTTTCCAAACACTTTTGCCCTTGTTTTGGACTCTAACTTGCATGATTTGAATGGAACTAACCAGGACTGACGCTGTTTTTAGCAGAATTGCCATGGTGTTATTTTTGTGCAGAAATAAAAGTTCTCGGAATGACCTGAAAATCAACGGAGATTATTTTGGAATATATAAACAAAATACTAGAACAAGAATCCACATCAGGAGGCCCACACTCTATCCACGAGGGTGGGGGCGTGCCTACCCCCTGGGCGCACCCCCTGCCTCATGGGCCCCCTGACACTCCACCGACCTCAACTCCAACTCCATATATTCGTGTTCGGGGAGAAAAAATATCAGAGAGAAGGATTCATCGCGTTTTACGATTCGGAGCCACCGCCAAGCCCTAAACTCTCTTGGGAGGGCTGATTTGGAGTCCGTTCGGGGCTCCGGAGAGGGGAATCCGTCGCTATCGTCATCATCAACCTTCCTCCATCACCAATTTCATGATGCTTACCGCCATGCATGAGTAATTCCATCGTAGGCTTGCTGGATGGTGATGGGTTGGATGAATTTTATCATGTAATCGAGTTAGTTTTGTTAGGTTTTGATCCCTAGTATCCACTATGTTCTGAGATTGATGTTGCTATGACTTTGCTATGCTTAATGCTTGTCACTAGGGCCCGAGTGCCATGATTTCAGATCTGAACCTATTATGTTTTCATCAATATATGAGAGTTCTTGATCCTATCTTGCAAGTCTATAGTCACCTATTATGTGTTATGATCCGTTAACCCCGAAGTGACAATAATCGGGACCATTACCGGCGATTTTTTTTCGAACCGGGCATGACCCCTTTCCATTGCAAATGAACGGAAATACAAAGTATCAAGAACAGCAGGAGGAAAGGGAAAGAGGTACAGCGAGTTCGAGCACTGCCAGGAAACCCACTGCGTTTGCTCGTCATCATAACGAACGCCATGGGGTGAAAACCTGACAACACCATAGTTCATCCAACACTAAGAAGTCTATTACAACCAGGCACCGACGCACAGAGGCAAAAGTACGAAAAGCCAGAACTTGGCCCAACAAAAGCAAGATCTCGAGAGCCATGCTTGCAATCATTCTCCCTCGATTGGCCTCCTCACCGCTTCGCACATCTTCATCAGCCGCACTGTGCTCGCCATGACCATCTCCGCCCCGCTTCGCAGCTCCTTGAGCCCCTCTTCCTTTTGCAAACATGCCTAGTACAACAAAAAGGAAACCATGGAGAAAACAATCTCAAAAGGAGTTTTAATCTGTTTTTTCTGAAACGTTGCTTGGTTTCGAGCAAGCCAGATCGCCCAATAAACAACAGCGGGACCCACAGTATAATACCTTCCTCCAGCAGGGAGGAAAGTGTTGCACCAAGAGAAATATTGCCAGTAATTGTTCGGGCACAAGTCAGTTCCCAGGGCCATTCCAACACACCTCCAAATTTCTCTAGCAACCGGGCAGGCGAAAAATAGATGGTTGGAGGACTCAACCTCATTGCAAAACGAGCACCTGGGGTTCCCAGGCCATCTCCTTTTTTTTTCATAACTTGCCTGGTAAGAACAGCATCCTGGGACAACTGCCACATAAAGATTTTGATTTTAGACGAATTTTGGCCTTCCAAATCCATCTGTAGTGACAGCCACTAAGAGGGTTTTCCAACCATTTATACATGGATTTGGTAGAGAATCTACCATTCCCATTGAGCCCCCAATACATTCGATCCCCCTCGGGACTAAGTTGCAATTTGTTAATGCTGTTTCACATTTCCTCACATTGCTTCTGGAGGTCAGGAGTGAGCCTTCTCCTGAAGAAGGTATTGATTTCCACATTTTTGAACTCAGCAACAGTGCAATCTTGGTTAGTGTAAATATCCAAAAGCAAAGGATATCTCTCCTGGAAAGGGCTTGACCCATTAATGGGGTCTTTCCATACCCTGGTGAGGTTCCCAGATCCCACATTAATTCTCCTACCAGCCATGTAAAATTTTTTGACTTTAAGGAGAGCTTTCCAGCACAGCGAATCAGTGAATCTGGGTTCAACCGTAGCCATAGTTTTGTTTTTCAAATATCATGCACGCGCAATGTCTTGCCAGAGCCCATTTTGGGTCTCTAGCTTCCACCACCACTTGACCATCAAACTAATGTTTTGTTTCCGAAGATCTTTAACTCCTAGGCCGCCTTTCTCTCTCGATCTACAGATTCTGCCCCACCTGACAAGGTGATATCATTTCTTCTTGTTACACCCTTGCCAAAAGAATTTTCTTCTGTGCTTGTCAAGTTTTTCAATGAAGGTTTTGCTCATTAACCACATAGACATATGGTACAGTGAGATTTGTGTCACAACCGAATCCAATAGGGTAAGTCTTCCCCCCATGGAGGCAGCATTACCGATCCAAGCCTCAAACCTCTTGAGGTATTTAGCCACAATGAAATCCCAGTCTGAGTCTCTAAGGGCAGTATAGCTAACGGGCATACCAAGGTATTTAAAAGGAAAACTTCCCACGTCACAGTTAAACAACTCAGCTTAGTATTTAACAGTGTTGTCATCCCCACCCACGGTAAAGATCTCGCTCTTTTGGTAATTGACTTTAAGCCCAGACATAAGCTCAAAAGTGTAAAGCAGTAACTTCAGGTTCACTGCCTTATCCACATCATGATCCAAGCAAATAATAGTATCATCCGCGTATTGGAGCACCGCAACTCCATGTGGGATGAGATCAGGCGCCAGACCTACCAGCATTTTATTTTTTTGAGCATTAGTGATCATTTTCGCAAGGCAGTCAGCAACCAAATTAAATAGGAAAGGGGAGTGGGGGTCCCTTGTCGAACCCCTTTGGCACTCTGAAAATATGGACCAACCTCATTATTCAGCTTTATACTCACTGTCCCATTAAGCAAGATTTGTTTAATCCACCCACACCTGGTGTCATTGAAACCTCGAAGCTTGTGGCATTCTAGGAGAAAATCCCAGTTTACCTTATCGTAGGCTTTTTCAAAATCAAGCTTCAGGACGACCCCAACCCTTTTTTCACATGAGTATAGTTCAAAATCTCATGTAGGGAGAGCACGCCATCCATAATGCTCCTCCCTTTAACAAAAGCATTTTGGGTTGAGCTAATTAACTTGTCAGCATACCTCTCAACATGACGATCCAGAACTTTGGTAATCAACTTATACGAGCATCTCAGGAGACATGTAGGCCTAAATTGCTGAATTTTATCAGCATCAGCAGTTTTGGGAAAAAGGGTTATCACTCCATAGTTGAGGCGTTGGACATCAAGTGTCCCTTTACGGAAATGCTCAAAAAGCCTCATGATATCTTCTTTAACTATGTCCCAACACACCTGATAGAATTCCACAGGGATGTTATCCGGACCAGGGGCTCTATTGTGTGCCATAGAAAATAATGCTTCCTTAACTTCTGTCTCAGTGAACTCATGACATAAATCTGCATTATCGTCAGCACTAAGTTTTTCCTCATCAGCCCAAGTGTCAGGTCTTAGGTGGAACAAATTACCCGGCTCAGGCCCAAATAGTTTTTTGTAAAATTCTGTAGCATGAGCAATTAGCTTATCCGTACCTTCAATTTCAATTCCCCCAGCCTTCAAGGAATGAATTGTGTTTTTTTCTTTTCCGCCCATTGGTGATTTTATGATAGTAATCAGTGTTTAGGTCCCCTTTTAGGAGCCAACGCTCATGAGATTGTTGTTGCCAAAAGATCTCCTCATTCACCAACAGCTCATGTAGCTCAATGCCAACATCCACCTTAATGCCATATAGCTCAGGGGACAGGGGGCCATTTTCTTCTAGTTCTTCTAGCATGGCCAGTTCCATCCTAAGTTCTTCCTTCCTTTTCTTATCGTGACCATATTTATTCAAACCCCAACCTTTGAAGTAAGTTTTGAATCTTTTCAGTTTAATGTTCAAGATGTCAATAGGATCAGATGAGAAAACTTCCCTTGCCCAAATCTTAGCAACAGTGGGCATGAATTTTTCATCTTTCATCCAGGCAAGATTGAAACGAAACTCATGAGGTTTAGGAGCTTCACGCCCTCCCTCCCCAGTGGACAGCAGCAGGGGGTTGTGATCTGAAAGTTCCTGGACCAATTTTCTAATAGATACCAAAGGAAATAGACTTTCCCAGTCTTCAGACATCAAAATCCGGTCGAGTTTTTCTAGAGTGGGGTGGGCTTGGTTGTTTGTCCAGTTATACTTCCCCCCGCTAGTGTGAATCTCTCTAAGGGCCAGGGCATTGATAATAGAGTTAAAGAGATCAGTGGATCTACTATTACTCATTTTCTTATTTTTCTCATCACAGCTGCGTAGGATATTAAAGTCATCGCCTACAATGTAGGGGACATTCATATTACTACACATGGCAGCAAGCTCAACTAGGAACTCTTCTTTGTACTCCTCATGAGCAGACCCGTAAACTACCAATAGGCCCTAGGCAACTTTCCTCTTCTTGTCACGTATAACCATTTGCAGAATATATTTGCCTTTGCTACAGGAGATGATATCAAAAGTATCATGTCTCACACCACCCAGGATGCCCCCAGATTTTCCCATAGATGGAATCCATTCCCAATGGAACAGACCAAAGGGATCAATCCTCCTAATGCATTTAGGAGTAATTTTTTTCTTCATAGTTTCCTGCAGCCCGATGAAATCTAGGGAATGGTCACTAATCAAGTCTGAGAGGCAGGTGGCCATTCCTTTCTTGCCTGCCCCTCTACAATTCCAAATGAGACCTCTCATTTGGAACACTTTTTGTGGAATTGAGATCGAGTAGCCCTGCCAGGAGGCTTTGCAGGGCTACAGATAAGTTCTTCATTAGAGCTGTGTTTTTTCTGGCTCCTAGTCACAGGTCTAGGTAGCTTAACAATAGATTTTTTTCCTAAGTTTCCTAGTTTTCTTATGAGATGAGACCTGCTCATGCAAGATATCTTCCTGGTCAAGCCAGGTAAGATTAATAGGGACAGTTTTCCCCAACCCATTAGTAACTAGAATATCATCCCCATTATCAGCATTATTTTCCTTATTCTCATCCATCCTATTTTTCTCATCCAGGTTCTCTCTCACCATCTCTAGCTCTCTAAGAACATTAATGCAAGAGAAATCATTATCAGGTATATCCACTCCCATGCAAGCAACTCTATTAAGCAATTCAGTGTTGGAAAGAGTATCAAAAGAGTTACTTCAAGAAGTGTGATTATTACCTCCCAGGTCTCGTTTCTGAGCAAGACGAATGGCTTTTGTATCAATATTCTCCTGCATCCTCTGCACATTGCGCTTGCTGAATTTAATAAGTGCTTCAAGAGCAAGAGGAGGGGTGAGTATAAGCTCATCACTGCATTCAGAAGGTGGAAGTTGTACCACGTAGTCACTATTGTCCTTCAGGCTTGAGTCAACGTCACCTTCCACTTCCACAATCTGAGTAGAGTTAGAAACCACATCGGCGTAAGACAAAGATCAACGAGCTATAGATGGTGCATTTACCTTCACTCCCTGGTTAACAGATTTTTCCACCAGAGCGCAGCCCCCAGCATGGTTTAGAGTTACCATCCAATTGGAGACCTCCTGATCAGTCTTATTCACTGCAAGTTCATGCTCTTTAGCCATAGTCTCAATTAGGAGAGAAGAATCAACATCACTGTCAGAAGACATGGACGGTTCTTGCTCTTGTGGTGACAGACGACATGTCTTGCCCCCACGAGCAGATGACTCTCTTTCCTCCCCATTCTTAGGGTTAGATTTTTCTTCCTCCAATCCTTGATCATCTCGTTTATGTTTAGGAGTCTGATCAGTTTTGGTGGGAGCATCTTTATCATCCGCACGAACAGTCTCCTCATGTACAGGATTTATCACCAGGATTTCCTCAACTTCATATGTGAAATTGTAAAAACGGTCCCCCCAAGACCCCTTCAACTGTGGCAGGGAGCTGCTTCACAGATCTGCACCCAATTTTGGCCCTAACTGAAGATGGGCGATTCATAGTGGACATATCCACTTCTAGGGTTATGCCCACAAGCCCGCCCACATAAGCCATGGTTTTATCACAGCGTTTGTTAGGGGGGATCTTCCCAATTCTCACCCAAGCAACTTCCAGGAGCCCTTCTGAATCAATATCTTCGGACCAAGGGGAAAACTTGACCGAAACTCCATACTGCTTGTCAGGACCCCGATTCCAGGTCACATCGATCTAGCCGGTAACACCTCATATCACTTTGCGGCCTCACGCACGGTATCCCACGGGTGTCGCCTTACCATGGCCCGGGACCGTTTGCGCCTTTTGGCTCACGTATATGATAGTGTCGCTAGCATCCATATGACAGAGAACCCGGGCCGACATGGCTAGTCATGAACCCAAAGTGGCACAGACCTATGGAGACAGGCATACATGAATCATATCGAGCATGTCGGTCATCAGCGATTGATTCCGAGCTGTAGCACTGGGCTAACAGGACTCCGGGGGAACCCGGGCTGTAGCAGGCTAGGCAGGACTCCGGAAGTCACAGCGTGACATTTCCCCAAAGGGACAGACATAGGGACGAAACGAAACACATGCCGGCCAGTCAAGTGTCCTGAACAGTAGTGCTAGGCTAGCAGGACTCCGGTGAACCGGGCTGTAGCGGACTACTATGGCTCGAGGAACACTAGACTACATTTCCCCATAAGAAAGGCTGCCAAGGATAAACAACTAGATTGTCGGATCCCACTCATACCAAGCATTTCAATCATACACACAATATGCCCGATATGAGTACATACAACATGGCATCACAACAAAACTCTACAACTCAAGTACTTTATTTTAAGGCTCCAGGAAGCCATACATAACAAGTTCATACAGATAGGGGTCACATGACCCGACACTCAAGTCATACAATCATACAAGCACATGCGGAAGCAACTAGTCTGAGTACAGACTCTAGAAAGAAAGAAGGCTTCTCGAAGCCTGTCTATCTACATAGGGCCCTCCATGGCTAGGATCACCACCTGGGTAGCTAGTCACTCGTCGACGTCAAGGTCTACGTAGAACCCATCAGAGGGGGCGGTGTTGTCGTCTGAAAACAGTAATTAAGCAAACATGAGTACAAAGGTACTCAGCAAGTCTTACATCAGAACCTACTATACATGCTTATTCTCAAGAAGGTGGTGGGGTTAATTCAGCAAGCCAGCTTTGACTCTTGGCTAAGCTATCCTACGAAACTTCACCAGTAAAATAGTTTTCGCACACGAGTCCACTACTCACCAACACAATACTCCACCGGGGATCCTCCCTCGTCATCCTACGAGAGGGCCATCCTCGGTACTCACACTTATCTTGAGTCTTTTAGTAGTATCCATTAACTTGGCTATGAACTGTATAGGCAACCAAGTAGTCCTTTATCGCGGACGCGGCTATTCGAATAGTTTCATACCCTGCAGGGGTGTACTTCTTCATACACGCTTTCACCACTTACCGTCGTTTACACGACATGTACTCGGCAACCTTCAAGCGGAAGCCCAGCGAGGGTGTCGGCCACGGCCTACCTAACACTTAAGTCTCTAGTCCAGGTTTATCGCCTATCCAGGTTCCATCCGCAGGGAGTCCGGCCGAGGTTTCCACATACGGCCCCGAACGATGTGAACAGGGTCCCAAGACGCCAAACGGGCGCCCGACATACCCGGCCACGGTGTATCTACCGCAACATAGCCCACCCCTAGGGTCAGCGCTACGCACGGCCGCCAACACATAACCTACAAACACCAGAAACTATTTGCAACTCCTGGACAGAGTACTAGGGTGGTTAAGAAGCCGAGAGGGTCAATTAAGGATCGGCCCAATGCATGGTAGTAGCTGAATCTTAAATCACACATACAGATCTCAGTTCTTAGGGACGGCCTCAATGAAACAACCCACCATGTACTCCTACATGGCCTCTCATCGATACCTTTACCAAAACATGTTCAACACATCCCTCACATTACCGGCATAAGCATTTCACTCTGGCCCATCACCCAGATGAACCAGACCTGACACAACTCTAAGCATAACAGGCATAGCAAGGTAGGAATCACATACATGGCTCAATCAACTCCTACACATGCTAGTGGGTTTCATCTAGTTACTGTGGCAATGACAGGTCATGCAGAGGATAAGGGTTCAACTACCGTAGCACACAGCAGTTTGAATCGCGTTGTCTTAATGCAGTAAACAAGAGCAGAAGCGAGAACATGGGTTTGTATCGGAATGATCAATGGTTGCTTGCCTGATGGAGTGGTAGTGGGATACTGCCCTTCAGTTGGATACTCGTGAATATCCTCAGAGGCAGAACCTACCACGAAGAACACATCGGAACACAATCAACACATGACGATATGCAACAATATGATGCATGCTATGACATGGCAATATGAATGTGTCTTGGCCTAATGCAAGCTATAACAGAAAGGAATGAACTCATTTGAATCAAAGATTCAAATATTAGCTCATTAAACATGGCCTTAATAGTGCATTTCCTTATTCTGCTTAAACAGCAAGGTAAACTTGTTTTGTCATGCATGAAACCATTACAGATGGATAGATTGGATTTTTTTGATCATTTTTCATATATATATATATCTTTGCATTTGGAGCTATGGTTGATTTTCTATGATTTTTAGAAGTTTTAACTATTTTCTGGAAATTCCTGAATAAAAATAAATCCAGAAAATGCATTACTGCGTCAGCATTGCATCATGCTGACCTCAACAGGTCAAAGGCGCCAGCCCAGGTCAAACCTGACTGGTGGGCCCCTTCTGTCAGCCTCTCAGCTAATTAACAGGATTAAATTAACACTAATTAGCTGTGAGTGGGGCCTGGGCCCACATGTTAGTGACTGATTTAACTAAAATTAATTAAAACTAATCATAAATTAGTTAGCAGACCGGCCCCACCATTCATAGACTCAGGGGGGTCTACCTGGGCCCACCCAGGAGTCAAACTGGGTCAAACTCGCCGGCGACTCGACGCTGGTGAGGCCCGAGACGGTGGCGCAGCTCGGAAAACGCCCACAGGGCACGGGAAAGGCCGTTCTTGGGCTCGTTGGAGAGCTCTTGCAGTCGCATCTAGTGGTGGTGGAGGCCGGGCCTACGGTGGCCAGAGACGACGACGGCGAGCTCCAAGGCGGCGGCCGGAGTTCGGCCATGTGTGGGGAGTGGGCTGCGGCGTGCAAACACGGAAACTGAAGCGCTAGCGAGGCACTATGCGATGCGGCAAGCACGTTGCATACCACGGGAGGACCAAATGGTCGCCGGAGCGATGCCGGCGACGAGATCGACTGGAGATAAGCTTCGGCCATGGTGGAACTATGGCCTAGAGGGTGCAAATGCGTGGCAAAGAAGAGGGGGAAGGCGGTGAAGCTCACAGGGAGGTCGATGAGCAGCTCAGTGGGCTCGGGGGCGACCGGAGCGAGGCGAATCGATGAACGGCGTCTGACGGGTACCGAGGTTGAAGACGGCGCGATAGCGGCGATGCAGGGCCTCCGGCGAAGCATGGCTCGGTGGGGAGGGCAGGGCGTCGTGGCTGAGCGATTTGGCTTGTCAGAGGGGCGAGGGGGTGGCTCTGCCGTCGTCTATGGCGAACGGCGGCCAGGAACGCGCTCGGGCATCACGGGAGAGAGTGAGGGAGACGAGGGGGAGAGTGAGCGAGGATGAGAGGGGGGACGTGGGGGTCGTGTGGCATCCCTGGACGTCTCCAGGACGTCGGCAGAAGCAGGAGGTGACCGGCGTGTGGCCGCGGGCGCCGGCCACGCGCTCCGCGTCCTTCTGGCGCGAGGAGGACGACGACTGGCAGCCAGTCAGCTGGGCCGAGCCAAGTGGGCTGGGCCAGCACAGGTAAGGCCCAGGTAGCTTCCCTCTCTCTCTTTTTTTAAATGTTTCTGTTTTTCTATTAACTGCAACTGTTGGGCTTTAATTAAAATACTAAAGCGTTTCCAAAAATCTTGAAAATAAATGTGGGCTCTGTTTAGTATATTTCCAACAGCAAACATTTATTTGCAGAATTATTTGAGCATTTAAATTATTTCATAGCATTTAAATGCCCAAATTCAAATACTTATGATTTAACTCAATGACCTTCTGTTGACCTAGGAAAATGTGCACCAATTTTGCCAGAGGTTTTAACCCAAGACAAAGAGGGTGAACTTTTTAGATGGGCATTTTAGGTTCATTGGAAATAGTTTTGGTAAACCCTAGTTGTTTCCAGGGGGGGTGTTGGGGGTTTCTGCCTTCCCCATTTCAAATTTAAGAGAAATTTAAACATGATGCACACTCTAATGCTTGAACTAGCTAGGGTGTGACAACTCACCCCCACTCAAAAGAATCTCGTCCCGAGATTTAGGATCCTCCGGGAAGAAGGTGGGGTACTCGAGTCGAAGACGATCCTCCCTTTCCCAAGTGGCTTCTTTCTTGGAATGGTGTGACCATTGAACCTTGAGAAACTTGATATTATGACGTCGAGTGGTACGCTCGGCTTGATCAAGGATACGAATGGGATATTCCCGATAGGAGAGGTTATCTTGTAGATCAAGCGTTTCGTGGTCCACTCCACGGATAGGATCCGCGAAGCAACGCCTGAGTTGTGAAACGTGGAAGACATCGTGAACTCTGGAAAGATGCGGAGGTAGTTCCAATTGGTAGGCAACTTCTCCTCGTTTGGCAAGAATGCAAAAGGGTCCAATGTAACGAGGGGCCAATTTGCCTTTGATACCGAAACGATGGGTTCCCTTTAACGGAGTAACCCGAAGGTAAGCCTTCTCATCGACTTCATAAGTCATAGGCTTATGTTTACGATCATATTGACTCTTTTGACGAGATTGGGCTGTTTTCAATTTCTCACGAATAACGCGAACCTTCTCTTCTGCTTCCTGAATCATATTCGGGCCAAAGAGTTGTCTTTCCCCAGTTTCTGACCAGTTAAGAGGCGTTTGACATTTTCGTCCATAGAGAACTTCGAAAGGAGCCTTGCCTAAGTTGGCGTGATAACTATTGTTATAAGCAAACTCCGCGAATGGAAGGCATTTCTCCCAACTCATTCCGAACGAGATGACAGAAGCTCGGAGCATATCTTCCAGAATTTGATTGACTCGTTCTACTTGACCACTTTATTGAGGATGGAAGGCGGTGCTAAAGGAGAGACGAGTTCTCATAGCATTTTGGAAACTTTCCCAAAATCGAGAGGTGAAGAGACTTCCACGGTCTGAGTTAATTTCCAATGGAACACCATGAAGAGACACTATTCGAGAGATGTATAAATCAGCTAGCTGGCTAGTGGTGATACTCTCACGAACAGGTAGGAAATGGGCTACTTTGGAAAGACGGTCGATCACGACGAAGAAGGCATTATTCGCTCTCTTGGTCCTGGGAAACACAGTGATGAAATCCATACTGATTTTTTCCATTTCCACTCAGGAATAGCCAAAGGTTGAAGGGTGCCAGTAGGTCGTTGATGCTCTGCTTTAACACGACGACAAACGTCGCAATTAGCAATGTATTGAGTGATTTCTCTCTTCATCCTAGTCCACCAAAACCTCTGGCGTAGGTCTTGATACATTTTAGTACTACCGGGATGAATGGTGAGAGGGGATTCATGAGCTTCCTTAAGGATCAGCCGCCTCAGGTTTCGTGCCTTTGGAACCACTAGGCGATTCCCAAAGTATACGACACCTTGATCATCAATGGAGAAACAATTCGCGACTCCTTTCTTAATGTTTCTCTTAATACGGGAGATTCCCAGATCTACCTTCTGTGCCTTGATGATCTGATCCGTAAGGGTAGGTTTCGCCACCAGGGTGGATAGGAATCCTCGAGGAACAATGTGAAGGTTTAGCTTACAAAATTCCTCATGGAGAAATGGTTGACTTTGTTGTAACATCAGGTTGTTACAATAGGACTTACGGCTTAGCGCATCAGCCATGACATTGGCTTTGCCCGGGGTGTAAGTTATTCCTAAGTCGTAATCCGAGATCAACTCAACCCAACGTCTTTGCTTGAGATTCAAATCTGGTTGGGTGAAGATATATTTCAAACTTTGGTGATCGGTGAAGATCTCGCAATGATTACCGAGAAGGTAATGTCGCCAAGTTTTAAGTGCATGTACTACAGCTACAAGCTCTAGATCATGTGTGGGATAATTTTCCTCATGTGGGTGTAATTGCCGTGAAGCATAGGCAATTACGTGATGATCTTGCATGAGTATGCAACCTAGTCCTTGTCGCGAGGCGTCGCAATAGATAATAAAGTCCTTGGAGAAATCTGGTGGTACCAGTACGGGAGCAGATGTCAGGCGTCTTTTCAGTTCTTGAAAACTGAACTCGCACTGTGGAGTCCACTCGAACTTTTTATCTTTCTTGAGGAGTTCAGTCAGAGGTTTAGCAACCTTGGAGAAATTCTCGACGAAGCGGCGGCAATAGCTCGCTAAGCCAAGGAAGCTCCGAACTTGCTTAACCGTCTCAGGTGGAGTCCAATCAAGGACGGCTTGAACTCGCTTGGGATTGACAGCAATACCCTTACCAGAGATTACATGGCCTAGATAGGTCACTTCTGGCAACCAAAATTCACACTTGGAGAATTTGGCATAAAGGCGATGCTCTCGAAGTTTCATCAATACCAGCCTTAGATGTTCGGCATGTTCCTCTTCATTCTTGGAGTAGATGAGTATGTCATCGAGGTATACTACGACAAATTTTTCCAAGTACTCCATGAAAACCGAGTTCATTAACCGGGAGAAGGTGGCTGGGGCATTGGTTAAACCGAAGGACATCACGGTGTACTCGTATTGGCCATAACGAGTAACAAAGGCCGTTTTGGGAATGTCCCCGTTTCTGATTTTGATTTGATGGTAGCCCAACCTCAAATCCATCTTGGAAAAGACTGAGGATCCAGCGAGCTGATCATACAGATCGTTAATCCTAGGGAAGCGGGTATTTGTTCTTGATGGTGACCAGGTTGACAGGGCGGTAGTCCACAACCATTCGATCCGTTCCATCCTTCTTCTTAACGAAGAGGACGGGGCAAGCCCAAGGAGAGGAACTAGGACGGATGAAACCCTTTTTCAAGGACTCATCGAGTTGGTTCTTAAGCTCGGCTAGTTCTAAGGGTGCCATCTTGTAGGGTCTTCTAGAAATTGGAACGGTTCCTGGAACAAGGTCTATCACAAACTCGACATCCCTGTCAGGTGGAACACCTGGCAGTTCTTCTGGAAAGACATCCGGAAAGTCTCGGACTATCCAGAACATCCCCAAGGTCTGGAAGGGGGTTGGCATTTAAGGAGTAAAACTGGCGCTTGGCCACTCGAGTTAAGACATTGACTGTCTTGCCCGATGGGTGAGTAAGTTGAACGGTTCTAGTGGCACAGTCGATCTTAGCATAATGAGCTGACATCCAGTCCATACCCAAGATGATGTTTATGTCCGAGGACTTGAGAGCTATTAAGGATGCAAGGAAGACAAGTCTATCGACAAGAATTTCGTTCCCATGGCTTACTCTAGAAGTTTGCCATCTAGAGCCAAGAGTTTGAATTTCCATGGTAGAGGGCATGTCATAGAATGTCGTGTTGTGCAATCGAGCATAGTTCTTGGATATGAATGAATGAGATGCTCCAGTATCGAAAAGAACAGATGTCGGATGGCAGTTAACAAGGAGCGTACCAAGGACGACGTTGGGATCCTCATGAGCCTCCTCGGCTGAAACATAGTTGACATGGCCACGGGCAGTGGTGACCGGCTTGGCATAGAATGTTTTTCCCGCGGGCTTACCACGGCCAACGGACTTTCCAGTTTGATTGGGGTTGTTGTTCTGGGGACACTCTCGACTATAGTGACCCGGCTCTCCACACTTAAAGCATGTCACCAAATTGGGGCGTGGAGCAGCATTAGCAGCGGGGCCACCATAGGGCTTGGGCGGTGCAAATTGCTGGTTGGGACGAGGCGCCTCAAAGGATGGCCTCGGGATGAACCTGGGTGGCAGTGCCGTGCTTGGGATCCACACCCGGCGCTTCTGAGCTCCAGAGCCGGATGAAGAGCCAAAGTCACGGGAGTGCTTGCGTGAAGCGTCATAATCAGTCTGGCCTGTCTCAGCACTGATGGCTTTATTGACCAACTTCTGAAAGGAGGTGCACTCGTGCAGACGAAGATCGCGGTGAAGCTCAGGGCTAAGTCCCTTGCGGAACCTTGCTTGCTTCTTAAAGTCAGTAGATACCTCTTCGGGAGCATAGCGTGCCAGATTTCCAAATTCACGACTATAAGCATCCACAATCAGTCTTCCTTGGGTGAAGTTGCAGAACTCCTCCCTCTTGCAATCCATGAGACCTTCCGGAATGTGATGCTCGCGGAAAGCCTCACTGAACTCAGCCCAAGTAGTAACTTGGCCGACCGGGCGCATAGCTTTGAAGTTTTCCCACCAAAGGCTAGCAGGGCCTTCGAGGTGATAGGCAGCATCCTGCACAGCTATCTCAACAGTAACCCCGAGTCCATAGGAACAGTGAAGGGGCTCGGTAGATCCAGGATAAGAAGGAAATATCCTGACGGTGCAGAAATATTGGCTTTGATTAAAGTCTCGGAATTGCTCTTCGACGGTATATTCGGGATACCAACGGTAACCCATCTCGATCATTACCCGGACTAACATAGCAGTATGACCGGGCACGTCGAGGCTCCGGGTCAGGCGAACCACTTGGTTTTGAACACGGTTGGCCATCTGAAAGCACAACCACAATGCAAAGACATCAGAATTTCTAGGGAAAATTAGACAGCATAACAGCTGTAAATGCTCAGAAAAAGATTTGAGACATCCACAACAGTTCGCAATACCACTCAACAACATCATATCAAGGTCCTGATCCAATTAGCAACATACTAAGAATAGTAGAAACTGAACTGGGACTTGTAACAACAATCCTATAAGCTACTACGGATTAGTAACACTTCAACCTGATAGAAGAAGAGAGCCTAGTCCTTAACCCACGTTGAATGAGAAGAGAATGACTCAGATCAGAGGCATAGGGTAAAGTAGTAAAAGAGCCTTACGTTCCCTCCCACAATCAATTCCCCTACATATAACTAAAGCATTTCTAGACTCGACATCGACCAGTTTGGCTCAACGAACCTACAGGCAGTCCGGCTCTGATGCCAACGCTGTCAGGACCCCGATTCCAAGTCACATCGATCTAGCCGGTAACACCTCATATCACTTTGCGGCCTCACGCACGGTATCCCACGGGTGTCGCCTTACCATCGCCTAGGACCGTTTGCGCCTTTTGGCTCATGTATATGATAGTGTCGCTAGCATCCATATGACAGAGAACCCGGGCCGACATGGCTAGTCATGAACCCAAAGCGGCACAGACCTATGGAGACAGGCATACATGAATCACATCGAGCATGTCGGTCACCAGCGATTGATTCCGGGCTGTAGCACTGGGCTAACAGGACTCCGGGAAACCCGGGCTGTACCAGGCTAGGCAAGACTCCGGAAGTCACAGCGTGACATTTCCCCGAAGGGACAGACATAGGAACGAAATGAAACACATGCCGGCCAGTCAAGTGTCCTGAACAGTAGTGCTAGGCTAGCAGGACTCCGGTGAACCGGGCTGTAGCGGACTACTATGGCTCGAGGAACACTAGACTACATTTCCCCATAAGAAAGGCTGCCAAGGATAAACAACTAGATTGTCGGATCCCACTCATACCAAGCATTTCAATCATACACACAATATGCCCGATATGAGTACATACAACATGGCATCACAACAAAACTCTACAACTCAAGTACTTTATTTTAAGGCTCCAGGGAGCCATACATAACATGTTCATACAGATAGGGGTCACATGACCCGACACTCAAGTCATACAATCATACAAGCACATGCGGAGGCAACTAGTCTGAGTACAGACTCTAGAAAGAAAGAAGGCTTCTCGAAGCCTGTCTATCTACATAGGGCCCTCCATGGCCAGGATCACCACCTGGGTGGCTAGTCACTCGTCGACGTCAAGGTCTACGTAGAACCCATCGGAGGGGGTGGTGTTGTCGTCTGAAAACAGTAATTAAGCAAACATGAGTACAAAGGTACTCAGCAAGTCTTACATCAGAACCTACTATACATGCTTATTCTCAAGAAGGTGGTGGGGTTAATGCAGCAAGCCAGCTTTGACTCTTGGCTAAGCTATCCTACGGAACTTCACCAGTAAAATAGTTTTCGCACACGAGTCCACTACTCACCAACACAATACTCCACCGGGGATCCTCCCTCGTCATCCTACGAGAGGGCCATCCTCGGTACTCACACTTATCTTGAGTCTTTTAGTAGTATCCATTAACTTGGCTATGAACTATATAGGCAACCAAGTAGTCCTTTACCACGGACGCGGCTATTCGAATAGTTTCATACCCTGCAGGGGTGTACTTCTTCATACACGCTTTCACCACTTACCGCCGTTTACACGTCATGTACTCGGCAACCTTCAAGCGGAAGCCCAGCGAGGGTGTCGGCCACGGCCTACCTAACACTTAAGTCTCTAGTCCAGGTTTATCGCCTATCCAGGTTCCATCCGCAGGGAGTCCGGCCGAGGTTTCCACATACGGCCCCGAACGATGTGAACAGGGTCCCGAGACGCCAAACGGGCGCCCGGCATACCCGGCCACGGTGTATCTACCGCAACATAGCCCACCCCTAGGGTCAGCGCTACGCACGGCCGCCAACACATAACCTACAAACACCAGAAACTATTTGCAACTCCTGGACAGAGTACTAGGGTGATTAAGAAGCCGAGAGGATCCATTAGGTTTCGGCCCAATGTACGGTAGTAACTGCATCTTAAATCACACATACAGATCTCAGTTCTTAGGGACGGCCTCAATGAAACAAACCACCATGTACTCCTACATGGCCTCTCATCGATACCTTTACCAAAACATGTTCAACACATCCCTCACATTACCGACATAAGCATTTCACTCTAGCCCATCACCCAGATGAACCAGACCTGACACAACTCTAAGCATAGCAGGCATAGCAAGGTAGGAATCACATACATGGCTCAATCAACTCCTACACATTCTAGTGGGTTTCATCTAGTTACGGTGGCAATGACAGGTCATGCAGGGGATAAGGGTTCAACTACCGTAGCACACAGCAGATTGAAACGCGTTGTCTTAATGCAGTAAACAAGAGCAAAAGCGAGAACATGGGTTGTATCGGAATGATCAATGGTTGCTTGTCTGATGGAGTGGTAGTGGGATACTGCCCTTCAGTTGGATACTCGTGAATATCCTTGGAGGCAGAACCTACCACGAAGAACACATCGGAACACAATCAACACATGACAATATGCAACAATATGATGCATGCTATGACATGGCAATATGAATGTGTCTTGGCCTAATGCAAGCTATAACAGAAAGGAATGAACTCATTTGAATCAAAGATTCAAATATTAGCTCATTAAACATGGCCTTAATTGTGCATTTCCTTATTCTGCTTAAACAGCAAGGTAAACTTCTTTTTTCATGCATGAAACCATTACATATGGATAGATTTAATTTTTCTGATCATTTTTCATATATAAATCTTTGCATTTGGAGCTATGGTTGATTTTCTATGATTTTTAGAAGTTTTAACTATTTTCTGGAAATTCCTGAATAAAAATAAATCCAGAAAATGCATTACCGTGTCAGTATTGCGTCATGCTGACCTCAGCAGGTCAAAGGCGCTAGCCCAGGTCAAACCTGACTGGTGGGCCCCTTCTATCAGCCTCTCAGCTAATTAATAGGATTAGATTAACACTAATTAGCTGTCAGTGGGGCCTGGGCCCACATGTCAATGACTGATTTAATTAAAATTAAATAAACTAATCATAAATTAGTTAGCAGACCGGTCCCACCTGTCATAGACTCAGGGGGGTCTACCTGGGACCACCCAGGAGTCAAACTGGGTCAAACTCGCCGGTGACTCGACGCTGGTGAGGCCCGAGACGGTGGCGCAGCTCGGAAAACGCCCACAGGGCACGGGCGAGGCCGTTCTTGGGCTCGTTGGAGAGCTCTTACAGTCACATCTAGTGGTGGTGGAGGCCGGACCTACGGTGGCCAGAGACGACGACGGCGAGCTCCAAGGCGGCGGCCGGAGTTCGGCCATGTGTGGGGAGTGGGCTGCGGCGTGCAAACATGGAAACTGAAGCGCTAGCGAGGCACTACGCGATGCGGCAAGCACGTTGCATAGCACGGGAGGACCAAATGGTCGCCGGAGCGATGCCGGCGACGAGCTCGAGCGGAGACAAGCTTCGGCCATGGTGGAACTATGGCCTAGAGGGTGCAAATGGGTGGGAAAGAAGAGGGGGAAGGTGGCGAAGCTCATAGGGAGGTCGATGAGCAGCTCAGTGGGCTCGCGGGCGACCTGAGCGAGGCGAATCGATGAACGGCGTCCGGCGGGTACCGAGGTTGAAGACGGCGCGATGGCGGCGATGCAGGGCCTCCTGCGAAGCATGGCTCGGTGGGGAGGGCGAGGGCGTCGTGGCGGAGCGATTTGGCTTGTCGGAGGGGCGAGGGGGTGGCTCTGGCGTTGTCTATGGTGAACGGCAGCGAGGAACGCGCTCGGGCATCGCGGGAGAGAGTGAGGGAGACAAGGGGGAGAGTGAGCGAGGATGAGAGGGGGGACGTGGGGGTCGCGTGGCATCCCTGGACGTCTCCAGGACGTCGGCAGAAGCAGGAGGTGGCCGGCGTGTGGCCGCGGGCGCCGGCCACGCGCTCCGCGTCCTTCTGGCGCGAGGAGGACGACGACTGGCAGCCAGTCGGCTGGGCCGAGCCAGGTGGGCTGGGCCAGCACAGGTAAGGCCCAGGTGGCTTCCCTCTCTCTCTTTTTTTTTAAATGTTTCTGTTTTTCTATTAACTGCAACTGTTGGGCTCTAATTAAAATACTAAAGCGTTTCCAAAAATCTTGAAAATAAATGTGGGCTCTGTTTAGAATATTTCCAACAGCAAACATTTATTTGCAGAATTATTTGAGCATTTAAATTATTTTATAGCATTTAAATGCCCAAATTCAAATACTTATGATTTAACTCGATGACCTTCTGTTGACCTAGGAAAATGTGCACCAATTTTGCCAGAGGTTTTAACCCAAGACAAAGAGGGTGAACTTTTTAGAAGGGCATTTCAGGTTCATTGAAAATAGTTTTGGTAAACCCTAGTTGTTTCCAGGGGGGTGTTGGGGGTTTCTGCCTTCCCCATTTCAAATTTAGGAGAAATTTAAACATGATGCACACTCTAATGCTTGAACTAGCTAGGGTGTGACACTGCTTCAACTTAATATGTTCAACAAACAGAGCGTGATCAACATCTCTGGGATTAGGCATACGCATCACAAACATTTGAGGAGCAAACAATTTGGCAGAGCAATGCCATCCCTGCCCCACATACACACTAAGCTCATGCTCTATATCCTTAGTCAGTGCAGACCCCTCGGTGATAGTGACTACAATATTGTAAATCCTCTCTCTAGGCTGCCTATCGATACTAAAATCAGGAATGTAGAAGAAACCTTGCCCTTTGCTTTGAAAAGCACACATAGCAGGAGAAAATTCCCAAGGCAAGAACTCAGTGCAAATAACAGATAGATGTCCTTTCTTCTTGCACCGCTCGCATATCGCTTGCAGGCATCTAGTAGTGGGGTGCCCAGTCAGATTACAGATCTGACATGGGTGGGGGAAGGGAGCGATGTTACCAGTATGCTCAGGAGGCCCCCGCGCGCGAGGTGATGCAGGATTCTTCTCCACCACGCGCGGCTCGCTCGTGTCCCCATCATCATCTCCCCACCTCCCCTGCCGAGGCGGAGCAGCGTGTTTGTCTCCAGCAGCCTCATCCCACTTCCTGGATCTAGCATCACCAGATCCAGAAGCCTTCTGAGCCGAGGATCCTCCCAAATCCGTCTTGCGCTTCCAGATGTTGTGGTCGAAGCCGCGGCCGCGACCCCGGCCCCGATCGAAACGACCAGCCCCCCGACCATGTCGCCCCGCACCGAAGCCCTCTTCTCTCATGGTGTTCTCCTCACAGATCGGAGCAGGGGTGGGTGAAAGTGGTGGAGAACTAACAACTCGAGCAAAGGAACGAGGGTCGCCCCAGATTTTGCCCTCCCACCAAGAGAAAGAACGAGGAACCCTAGATCGAGGGGGCGACGGCGCGCCCCAGAAGTGAGAGAGGCTCTCGTCGAGATCCAGAATTTGGGAGGAGGGGCGGGGCTCTATTTTATATGTGTGGTGCACAGGGAAACCCTAGGGTCAAGAGATCCATGGCGGTCCGATCCCCCCCCCCCCCGCCCCACGTGTCGAACATCGGGGTAATGGTGGCCCGGGCCATGCCCCAAAATCCCCGGCCCTCCTGTCAGGCGGATGGGGCGGCCCCCACCGCGAGCGCCCGCTCCCTTTTGACTTGTGGGTGCCTCCACCGACAAGCTCGCACCGGCAACCACCACGATTGGCGTCGGAATCCTGTCACGAACACGAGCAAAATGGCAGGGAAACACGATGATATCACCGATGTCGAAGGACTCACCATCCCGGAGGAACCGCACATCCACCGTCTCCCCGCGATCGTCAAGGAGGACGATGCGTAGCGCCTCACGTCGGAGCTAGGGTACGCCATCATCCAGCGAGATCCGCCTCGCCGACATGAGATCCGATGCGAACCAGATCCGCCACCATGCATCGCTTGCGCCGCGCGAATCTTCTGCGGAACCCGCACCTCGCGAGCCCCCCGAACGGGTCGCACCGCCGTGTGCTCCACCAACGCCGCCTTGAGCGCCGTCCACGCCACCGCGCGAGGCGTGTGCACCGCCCGCGTCGCCGCATGAGTCGCGTGTGTCACCCGCCATCCGTGTAGCCTGCGGCCCTCAAATGTCGAATTCCACCATTACCGGTGATGGCCGTAGTTTGAGGAGTTCATGTATTCACTATGTGAAAGGATCGAGAAGAAGTGTCTAGAGGGGGTGAATAGACTCTTAGCAATAAAAGTTGCAGTTTTTAATTTCTTTAGGTTGAAGTAGAGTTTTACCACAAATTCACACATTTATAATACATATCAAGCAAGCATGACAAGAGTATATGAGCAGCAGAAAGTAAAGCATGCAAGTTGCAAGAATGTAAAGGGATGGGATTTGGAGTGTGCAAACAGAATTGGAGACACGGAGATTTTTGTCGTGGTTCCGATAGATGGTGCTATCGTACATCCACGTTGATGGAGACTTCAACCCATGAAGGGTAACGGTTGTGTGAGTCCACGGAGGGCTCCACCCACGAAGGGTCTATTGGGGATAGTTGCACGAAATTAGAATTTTTCTATGCATCACCAAGGTCAATCTATGGAGTTTACTAGCAACGAGAGAGAGGGGAGTGCATCTTCATACCCTTGAAGATCGCGATGCGGAAGCATTACAAGAACACGGATGAAGGAGTCATACTCATAGCGATTCACATCATGGTTGATTCCGATCTAAGCGCCGAACGACGGCGCCTCTGCGTTCAACACACGTACAGCCCGGGGACGTCTCCTCCTTCTTGATCCAGCAAGGGGGGAGGAGAAGTTGAGGGAGAGCTCCGGCAGCACGACGGCGTGGTGGCAGTGGAGCTCGTGGTTCTTCGGCAGAGCTTCGCTAAGCGCCACGGAGGAGAAGGTGTAGGAAGGGGGAAGGGCTGCGCCAGGAGAAGGGGTGCGGTTGCCCTCCCACCCCCCACTATTTATAGGGGGAAGGGGAGAGGGGGTCGGCCCCCTAGATCCATCTAGAGGGGGCGGCGGCCCCTCGGGGGGGGGGGGGGGCAGCGGCCCCCTTAGGGTTTCCAACTAGGGGGGCGCCCCCCCCCCCCCCCGGGGGGGGGGGGAGCGGCCCCCTAGGGTTTCCAACCCGAGGCGCCTTGGGCCCTTGGGGGCGCACCAGCCCACTAAGGGGCTGGTTCCCACCCAACTACAACCCATTAGGTCCTTCGGGGCAGGTGGACCCTCCCGGTGGACCCCCGGAACCCCTTCGGTGGTCCCAGTACAATACCGATAAACCCGGAAACCTTTCCGATGACTGAAACTTGACTTCCCATATATAAATCTTCACCCACGGACCATTCCGGAACTCCTCGTGACGTCCGGGATCTCATCCGGGACTCCGAACAACTCTTGGTAAGCACTTACAATTCCCATTACAACTCTAGCGTCACCGAACCTTAAGTGTGTAGACCCTACGGGTTCAGGAACTATGCAGACATGACCGAGACATCTCTCCGGCCAATAACCAACAACGGGATCTGGATACCCATGTTGGCTCCCACATGTTCCACGATGATCTCATCGGATGAACCACGATGTCAAGGATTCAATCAATCCCGCATGTGATTCCCTTTGTCTACTGGTATAGCACTTGCCCGAGATTCGATCGTCGGTATACCGATACCTTGTTCAATATCGTTACGGCAAGTCTCTTTACTCATTCCGTAACACATCATCCCGTGAACAACCCCTTAGTCACATTGAGCTCATTACGATGATGTCTTGCCAAGTGGGCCCAGAGATACCTCTCCGTCATACGGAGTGACAAATCCCAGTCTCGATTCGTGCCAACCCAATAGATCCTTTCGGGGATACCCGCAGTGTACCTTTATAGCCAGCCAGTTACATTGTGACATTTGGCACACCCAAAGTACTCCTACGGTATCCGGGAGTTGCACAATCTCATGGTCTAAGGAAAAAGATACTTGACATTAGAAAAGCTTTAGCAGACAAACTACACGATCTTGTGTTATGCTTAGGATTGGGTCTTGTCCATCACATCATTCTCCTAATGATGTGATCCCATTATCAATGACATCCAATGTCCATGGTTAGGAAACCATAACCATCTATTGATCAACGAGCTAGTCAACTAGAGGCTCACTAGGGACATGTTGTGGTCTCTGTATTCACACATGTATTATGATTTCCGGATAACACAATTATAGCATGAACAATAGACAATTATCATGAACAAGGAAATAGAATAATAACCATTTTATTATTGCCTCTAGGGCATATTTCCAACAGGGTCCATGAAGAAGCAACCTTGTCTATCCCACCATGGTCGTCGCCCACGAAGGACTTGCCTCACTAGGGTAGATCTTCACGAAGTAGGCGATCTCCTTGCCCTTACAAACTCCTTGGTTCAACTCCACAATCTTGACGGAGGCTCCCAAGTGACACCTAACCAATCTAGGAGACACCACTCTCCAAGAGGTAACAAATGGTGTGTTGATGATGAACTCCTTGCTCTTGTGCTTCAAATGATAGTCTCCCCAACACTCAACTCTCTCTCATAGGATAGGATTTGGTGGAAAGATGATTTGAGTGGAAACCAACTTGGGGAAGGCTAGAGATCAAGATTTATGTGGTTGGAATGGAATATCTTGACCTCAACACAAGTGTAGGTGGTTCTTTCTCAGAAAATGTATGTTGGAAGTGTAGGCATTGATACGTCTTCAACGTATCTATAATTTTTTATTGTTCCATGCTATATTATATCCTGTTTTGGACATTATTGGGCTTTATTATACACTTTTATATTATTTTTGGGACTAGCCTATTAACCAGAGGCCCAGCCCAGAATTGTTGTTTTTGCCTATTTTAGGGTTTCGCAGAAAAAGAATATCAAACGGAGTCCAAACGGAATGAAACCTTCGGGAATGTGATTTTTGGAACGAACATGATCCAGAGGACTTGGACCCTACGTCAAGCAATCAACGAGGAAGGCACGAGGTAGGGGGGCGCGCCTACCCCCCAGGCACGCCCTCCACCCTCGTGGGGCCCACGTTGCTCCACCGACGTACTCCTTCCTCCTATATATACCTACGTACCCCCAAACTACCAGATACGGAGCCAAAACCCTAATTCCACCGCCGCAACTTTCTATATCCACGAGATCCCATCTTGGGGCCTTTTCCGGAGCTCCGTCGGAGGGGGTATCAATCATGGAGGGCTTCTACATCAACACCATAGCCTCTCCGATGAAGTGTGAGTAGTTTACTTCAGACCTACGGGTCCATAGTTATTAGCTAGATGGCTTCTTCTCTCTTTTTGGATCTCAATACAAAGTTCTCCCCCTCTCTTGTGGAGATCTATTCGATGTAATCTTCTTTGCGGAGTGTTTGTTGAGACCGATGAATTGTGGGTTTATGATCAAGTTTATCTATGAACAATATTTGAATCTTCTCCGAATTCTTTTATGTATGATTGGTTATCTTTGCAAGTCTCTTCGAATTATCAGTTTGGTTTGGCCTACTAGATTGATCTTTCTTGCAATGGGAGAAGTGCTTAGCTTTGGGTTCAATCTTGCGATGTCCTTTCCCAGTGACAGTAGGGGCAGCAAGGCATGTATTGTATTGTTGCCATCGAGGATAACAAGATGGGGTTTATATCATATTGCATGAGTTTATCCCTCTACATCATGTCATCTTGCTTAAAGCATTACTCTGTTCTCTTGAACTTAATACTCTAGATGCATGATGGATAGCGGTCGATGTGTGGAGTAATAGTAGTAGATGCAGGCAGGAGTCGATCTACTTGTCTCCGACGTGATGCCTATATACATGATCATACCTATATATTCTCATAACTATGCTCAATTTTGTCAATTGCTCAACAGTAATTTGTTCACCCACCGTAATACTTATGCTCTCGAGAGAAGTCTCTAGTGAAACCTATGGCCCCCGGGTCTATTTTCCATCATATTAATCTTCCAATACATATTTATTTCCTTTGCCATTTATTTTACTTGCATATTTATTTCTCTTTATCATAAAAATACCAAAAATATTATCTTATCATATCTATTAGATCTCACTCTCGTAGGTGACCGTGAAGGGATTAACAACCCCTTTATCGCGTTGGTTGCGAGGAGTTTATTTGTTTGTCTAGGTGCGAGGGACTCGTGCGTGGCCTCCACTGGATTGATACATTGGTTCTAAAAAACTGAGGGAAATACTTACGCTGCTCTGCTGCATCACCCTTTCCTCTTCAAGGGAAAACCAACGCAATGCTCAAGAGGTAGCAAGAAGGATTTCTGGCGCCGTTGCCGGGGAGTCTAGGCAAAAGTCAACATACCAAGTACCCATCACAAACCCTTATCTCCCGCATTACATTATTTGCCATTTTCCTCTCGTTTTCCTTTCCCCCACTTATCCCTTGCCATTTTATTCGCCCTCTCTCTCCATCCTCTCTCTCTTTATCTGTTCGCCTCTTTTTGCCCGTTTCTTGCTTGCTTGTGTGTCGGATTGCTTGCTTGTCACGATGGCTCAAGATAATACCAAATTATGTGACATTACCAATACCAATAACAATAATTTTATTAGCACTCCAATTGCTCCTCTTACCGATGCAGAATCTTGTGAAATTAATGTTGCTTTGCTGAATCTTGTCATGAAAGATATGTTTTCCGGCCTTCCTAGTGAAGATGCCGCTACCCATTTAAACAAATTTGTTGATCTGTGTGATATGCAGAAGAAGAAAGATGTGGACAATGATATTGTTAAATTGAAGCTATTTCCTTTTTCGCTTAGAGATCGTGCTAAAGCTTGGTTTTCGTCTTTGCCTAAAAATAGTATTGATTCGTGGAATAAGTACAAAGATACTTTTATCTCTAAGTATTTTCCTCCCGCTATGATCATCTCTCTTAGAAACGATATTATGAATTTTAAGCAACTTGATCATGAACATGTTGCACAAGCTTGGGAGAGGATGAAATTAATGATACGTAATTGCCCTACACATGGTTTGAATTTGTGGATGATTATACAAAATTTTTATGCCGGATTGAATTTCTCTTCTAGAAATCTTTTATATTCGGCCGCGGGAGGCACTTTTATGGAAATCACTTTAGGAGAAGCTTCTAAACTCCTAGATAATATTATGGTTAATTATTCTCAATGGCACACTGAAAGATCTACTAATAAGAAAGTGCATGCGATAGAAGAAATTAATGTTTTGAGTGGTAAGATGGATGAACTTATGAAATTATTTGCTAATAAAAGTGTTTCTTTTGATCCTAATGATATGGCTTTGTCTACTTTGATTGATAATAATAATGAATTTTTGGATGTGAATTTTGTTGGTAGGAATAATTTTGGTAACAACGCGTATAGAGGAAACTTTAATCCTAGGCCATATCCTAGTAATTCCTCTAATAATTATGGTAATTCCTACAGCAATTCTTATGGAAATTTTAATAAGATACCCTCTGATTTTGAATCGAATATTAAAGAATTTATTACCTCGCAAAAGAATTTCGATGCTTTGATTGAAGTAAAATTGCTTAAGATTGACGAGTTGGCTAGGAACATTGATATAATTTCTCTTGATGTTGATTCTTTGAAAATTAGATCTATTCCTCCTAAGCATGATATCAATGAGTCTCTCAAAGCCATGAGCATTTCCATTGATGAGTGCAAAGAAAGAACCGCTAGGATGCGTGCTAAGAAAGATTGCTTTATAAAAGCGTGTTCTTCTAGTTTCCATGATAATAAAGATGAAGATCTAAAAGTTATTGATGTGTCCCATATTAAATCTTTGTTTTGTAATATGAATCTTGATAATGATGGGATTGAATATGATCCACCTTTACCTCTAAGGCGTTCCCAAAATTCGGAGTCTTTAGATCTTGATGCTAAAATTGTTAAAAGTGGGATTGAAGAAGTCAAAACTTTAAATATTAATGAACCCACTATTTTGGATTTCAAGGAATTTAATTAATAATTGCTCTTTGATAGATTTTATTTCCTTGTTGCAATCCGTGTTGAATTCTCCTCATGCTTATAGTCAAAATAAAGCCTTTACCAAACATATCATTGAGGCTTTGATGCAATCTTATGAAGAAAAACTTGAGTTGGAAGTTTCTATCCCCAGAAAACTTTATTATGAGTGGGAACCTACTATTAAAATTAAGATTAAATATCATGAATGCTATGCTTTGTGTGATTTGGGTGCTAGTGTTTCCACGATTCCAAAGACTTTGTGTGATTTGCTAGGTTTCCGTGATTTTGATGATTGCTCTTTAAACTTGCACCTTGCGGATTCCACTATTAAGAAACCTATGGGAAGAATTAATGATGTTCGTATTGTTGAAAATAGGAATTATTTTTTCGTGGATTTTATTGTTCTTGACATAGATTGCAATCCTTCATGTCCTATTATTCTTGGTAGACCTTTCCTTAGAACGATTGGTGCAATTATTGATATGAAAGAAGGGAATATTAGATTACAATTTCCGTTAAGGAAAGGCATGGAACACTTTCCTAGAAAGAAAATTAAATTACCATATGAATCTATTATGAGAGACACTTATGGATTGCCTTCCAAAGATGACAATACCTAGATCTATCCTTGCTTTCATGCCTAGCTAGGGGCATTAAACGATAGCGCTTGTTGGGAGGCAACCCAATTTTATTTTTATTCCTTTCTTTTTGCTCCTGTTTAGTAATAATAATTTATATAGCCCATGTTTTGGTTGTGTTTTTTGTGTTTAATTAGTGTTTGTGCCAAGTAGAACCGCTGGGAAGACTTGGGGAAAGTCTTTTTAATCTTGCTGTAAAAAACAGAAACTTTAGCGCTCACGAGAACTGCTGCCATTTTTATTTGGAAAGTGATATTTAGTTAATTATTTTTGAAGATGATTAATAGGTAAATTTCTCACGTCCATAAGTTTATTTAAGAATTTTTGGGATTCCAGATCTTGCATTAGCTACAGATTACTACAGACTGTTCTGTTTTTTGACAGATTCTGTTTTTTGTGCGTTGTTTGCTTATTTTGATGAATCTATGGCTAGTAAAACAGTTTATAAACCATAGAGAATTTGGAATACAGTAGGTTTAACACCAATATAAATAAATAATGAGTTCATTACAGTACCTTGAAGTGGTGTTTTGTTTTCTTTCGCTAACGGAGCTCACGAGATTTTCTACTTTAAGTTTTGTGTTGTGAAGTTTTCAAGTTTTGGGTAAAGATTTGATGGATTATGGAACAAGGAGTGACAAGAGCCTAAGCTTGGGGATGCCCATGGAACCCCCAAGATAATCTAAGGACACCTAAAAGCCAAAGCTTGGGGATGCCCCGGAAGGCATCCCCTCTTTCGTCTACTTCTATCGGTAACTTTACTTGGAGCTATATTTTTATCTACCACATGATATGTGTTTTGCTTGGAGAGTCCTGTATTATTTGAGTCTTTATTTGTTAGTTTTCCACAATCATACTTGATTCACACACCTTTTTGAGAGAGACACTCATTGTCGGTGTCAAAACTGGCGGATCTCGGGTAGGGGGTCCCGAACTGTGCGTCTAGGCCGGATGGTAGCAGGAGGCAAGGGACACGAAGTTTTACCCAGGTTCGGGCCCTCTTAACGGAGGTAAAACCCTACATCCTGCTTGATTAATATTGATGATATGGGTGTTACAAGAGTAGATCTACCACGAGATCAGAGAGGCTAAGCCCTAGAAGCTAGCCTACGGTATGATTGTATGTTGTGATTGTTGTCCTACGGACTAAAACCCTTCGGTTTATATAGACACCGGAGAGGGTTAGGGTTACACAAGGTCGGTTAAAAAGGAGGAGATATCCATATACGTATTGCCTAGCTTGCCTTCCACGCCAAGTAGAGTCCCATCCGGACACGAGACGAAGTCTTCAATCTTGTATCTTCATAGTCTAACAGTCCGGCCAATGGAGATAGTCCGGCTGTCCGGAGACCCCCTAATATAGGACTCCCTCGGTAGCCCCTGAACTAGGCTTCAATGACGATGAGTCCGGCGCGCAGTTGTCTTCGGCATTGCAAGGCGGGTTCCTTCTCCGAATACATCACAGAAGAATTTGAATACGAGGATAGTGTCTGACCCTGCAAAATAAGTTCCACATTCCACCATAGAGAGAATAATGTTTTCGCAGATCTAATTCGCTAGCTTCTTTTGGCAACACGACGTTACTTCATGGCTCGGTGATTATTCGAACCGTTTCTTTTAACCAGCCCCGCACATAACGCGAGGCAGTTTTTCGACACGTCTTGTCAAAGCAGAGATCGTGTCCCCTTATCACGGGACTCTCATCAATACGGGCATGGGTAACCCAACCGCGCCATCAATTACGGCGCTTGGGGGATAAGCAAGTTTTACGAGGCAAGTGGGGACGCTTAGTTTTGTCTGCCCATGTAAAGGGATAAGGATTCACCTTTCTATCCACGCCTTCTTCCTCCTCTGCTCATCCGCTCCCGCACACTCGAGCTCTAGCGCCAAATTCCTCACTTCCATCTCAACCTTCTCCAACCATGTCCGGAGCGGGAGGCAAGTGGATGGTCTCCTCCATCACGGAGGGAGACGTCAAGAAACGGAGGAGAGCCGGGTACCTGCCCGACAACATCGCGCACCGGCTCCCAGATGAGGGGCAGCTCATCCCCACCCCCAGGCCCCATGAGAGGGTGGTATTCCTCACCCATTTCCTCCATGGACTGGGATTCCCTCTCCATCCCTTCGTCCGGGGGCTCATGTTTTATTACGGTGTAGATTTCCATGATCTGGCCCCGAACTTCATCCTCAACATCTCGGCATTTATCGTCGTGTGCGAGGCCTTCCTCCGCATCAAGCCCCACTTCGGCTTATGGCTGAAGACCTTCAATGTCAAGCCGAAGGTAGTGAGCGGCCGCCAGGCAGAGTGCGGAGGCGCCATGGTGGGCAAGATGCCCAACATAACATGGCTCGAGGGCTCCTTCGTGGATACCATAAAGGGGTGGCAATCGGGGTGGTTCTATATCACCGAGCCGCGCGACCCTGCATGGGTAGCGGCCCCCGAGTTCCGATCTGGCATCCGCATGCGGCTCACCTCCTGGAAAGAGAAGGGCCTGTCCTGGGGTAATTCAAAAGAGCTGACCGGACCCCAGACATGTATTCAAAACATGGTGGACAAGAATCTCAAGCTCGTCAACATAGTCCAGGTTATGCTCATCCGCCGGATACTCCCGTGTCAACAACGGGAGTTCACCTTGTGGGAGTTCAACCCGTCGCAGCACCGAACTCTGAACAGGCTCTTCGACACAACTCATGAAGATACCTGGAGGGTGATGTTCAAGGGCGCCGCGGTCCCTCCCCCCATTACTGAGGATCGCGGATTCAGCGCGAAGCGCCAAGCCAGTGCGGTAAGCTGTTTTACCTTTCACGGGATACTTGTTTTCTATATAGATTGACTCTATGCTGGATCTAAACTCCCGTGCCTTTGACAGGACTGGCAGAAGATGGCAGGACAGATCGACTGTCCGGCTCCTTTGCCCGAAGGCCCCGCAGACGCCCTCTTGGCGAAGATGTTGACTCCGGCCCCTTATAAGGTGCCGGAGAAGACCAAGAAGGCCAAGGGAGCTCGAAAGAGTTCCCGACGCCAGGCGTCGTCGGACTCACCGTCCGATGACTCTATGGCGCACTCTTCCCCCGAAGACGAGGAAGAGGAAGAAGAGGCTCCCCCACCGACTGGGGTAGACAAGAAAAGGAAGGCTACCCCAACTGGGGAGGCCGGAGGGTCCAAGAAGGGAAGGACTCTCCTTCCGGACAGCTCCACCGCCGCCGACGAAAGTGAAGACGAGTGGTTGCCCAGGGCCAAGCCCCAGGGGAGATCGTAAGTATTCAGAAACCAAAGTAACCCACAGGATTCCTTTGTCGCATTGCTTTCCCTAATCGTTGAACATAATTACGCAGGCCGCCATGAGCCAATATCGAGGTATCATCGGACGGCTCCCTGGGTTCGTCGGACATGGATAGCGATCCAGTCCCGACTGCCACCTCCCCTCATCCTGCCGACGATGCCGAGGTGTTGTATCAAGAGGCACCGGATCGAGGGGAGACAGTCCCGGAGGTGCCTCAAGGCGACCTTCCGAATTCCCGGAGCAGAGGAGACGGGGCCCCTGAGAGCTCCGAGTTTGGCCCTTAGCCGAACACCGCGCCGGAACCTCCAGCGGTTCCGGGTTCGGGCAGGCTGTCTCCTTCTAAGAGGGGTGAGACGCCTGTGCCGGTGACCTCTGTCCATCCAGAGGCGCCGGACAATCTGTTGGAAGCGCTTCGCAGTGCTTCCATCGAGGAGGAGCACCGCACTATCATGAGTGCGGTGATCCAGAAGGTTCAGTCCACCAAGAGCGGATTGACTAAGGCATGTACTAGCCTTCTAACAGGCTTCGAGGTAAGTGTTTTAAAATGTAGTAGAAGTATTACCGCATAGACAGTATCCCCTGATGCTTTGTTTGGTGTTCGCAAAGAAAAGCCGAACAGAGGATCAAATAATATCGCAGGAGTCTAATATAAGTATGTCAATATGCCTATGCAGGCTTCTCTGCTGGCATCCGCCACACTAACTGCGGAGGTCGCCGTACAGAAGCAGGACCTTGATGGGTCCCAGAAAGAGCTCGGCCTTGTCAAGAGGCAGCTCGAGGAGAACGAGGGTAAGTAATACCCCGTCTATAGATATATGTATATATAAGAAAGGACGCGATTGCAAAATGACAGGATCATTGTATGTTTTGCCAGGGGCCACGACCGAGGTGGCGACCCTGAAGCAAGCGCTGACCAAGGCCAAAGAGACAGCGGCCAAGGAGCGCACCGAGCGAGAGAGGCATGAGGCTCGGGTGGGCGTGGTGCAGCAAGAGCTCCAGGCTCTCGAGACGAAGCACGAGGCGTTGGAGCTTGACTTGCAGACGCGAGAGTCTAAGCTTGCCGCGGCCCGTGAGAGCGCGAAGAGTGCCAAGGCCGAGGCCCAGAAAGCCTTTCAGGAGATCGACGGGATGAAGAAGATAGCGGCGGGTAAGGCTTTGTATATGCAAAGCAAGCATGTAAAAGTAAATTATCGATTACTTACCCGGATCCGGAGCTCTTCAGGAGCATTCGCAGATTTGCCCCACAGTGTGTCCAATGCCGCACAATTTTACCAGGCCGAGGACGGGAGCTCGACGGAGAAGCTGTTCTGGTCTCAGTACGCTGAGGCCGAACATCCGATGCCAATGAGCTACCAGCTGAAGCAGATGGTCGAGCTACATAAGGCGGCCGATCAGGCCATGAAGGGCTTCATAGTCTGGTTGTGGCCTGGCGATGCCCTTCCGAATAGCTTCTTCGGCCTGGTGAGGCGGCTTGTGGATGCCTGCCCACGGCTGGAGGTCGTCAAGCGATCCGTTTGCATTGAAGGTGCACGCCGGGCTTTCGCCCGTGTAAAAACGCAGTGGGTCAAGCTAGACGCCGTGAAGCTGATCAAGGAGGGGCCGCCGGAGGGCATGGAGCACCGCCACCCCGAGATGTACTATGAGGGTGTTCTGCCGGGCGCCCGTCTTATCACGGATGAGTGTTCACGAAATGTAATATTTGAACGAGAGTTGCTCGTTTTGTCCTGTATGTATGAAAACTTGTATCGTATTCTCTATGCAACGCTTGTGTGAATTTAAAATATTACCTTCTGTTTGGCTGTTTATCCAATCTGAGAGATGGCTAGTCCTCGGCTTCTACCCCCATGCCACGAGTGCTGGGGTGTTCGGGATAAACCTGAGCTCTCTTGTTCCCATGTTTGGGTCCTTCGAGGGAGGTGCTCAGCACAACGAACAAGGCAGCCAGACTAATAATGCTTTATCACTCTCACTTAGCCATAGAATTCTATAATTTTAAATTTCGGTGAAGCCCCTGGTATTCGGAAGGCCGAATTCGGGGCGCGATACACGCCCATAAGCCAGACGGAGCCGGCCCCTCGCCCTAAGCGGCATAAGTCTTTAGGGACTCAAAAAACCTCGCCGAACAGCGACCAGTCTCTCGCCTTATCATGACAGTCAGTTTTAGCTTTCTGTACTGAGGTGCTCAGCCGGTAGAACCGGGGCACAATCGCTGTAGTTCTCCTAGCGCTACCTTAGCCGATAGAGCGGAACGTAAGGTACCAAAACATAGGAGCCGGGCAAACCCAACATTTGACCAAAGACATGATTCGAAGCTGATGCATATAATGCTATAAGTTCGGGGTGCCGCACTTGTGAAAGTGTTCGGACTTTTCACACCATATTGTGGGTACGTAAGCCCCTGGTGCATTGGCCATACCAGAGTGTACGGTTGCAAGGCGTCATTAATGAACACACACACACACACACATATATATATAATGCAATAATAGTTGAAATGTCATGCATTGTATATTAAAAAATTGCATTAAAGCAGAGTGATACAGATAGTGCAATAAGCAAAAGAGTAGGACTATGTCCCTTCCAAGGGCGAGCTGAGGAATGATATGAAATCTGTAATCAACCTGGGAATTCCATTGTATAACGTAGTTGTCTGCCTCCTTGGTTGCTGTATCATGTGTTCGGCAATAGAGCTGCCGGACAGCGTTTCCAGAGATTAAAGTCCTGAAAGAAAAAGAAAAATAACCAAATGGGAAGCCCCTAGTGCGGTTTAGGCCGCATTTTGGGGCGTGCCGCAGCTGTGCCCCCCTCCCCACCTGTGCCCATGGTATTTTTAATGCGTAATTATGTACGCGCAGCATGAATAACACCGTTGGGCTGGGATTGGGGTGGCCGCCGTATTGCTACATGAGCTCAGATCGCGCCAGGCGGTCTGTTTGCCGATTGCCCTGAGCGCGCTTGAAGGTGTCTGGGCTTTGAAACGCCAAACTGGTAGATTGCCTTGAGAGGCTACTTTGCGCTTCTACTGCAAGGGCCGCGGTGTGCTCCTCTGTTCGGAGAGAGCGCTCTGTGTTTCCATTGACTGTAATAACTCCGTGAGGTCCTGGCATCTTGAGCTTGAGGTATGCATAATGTGGTACCGCACTGAATCTAGCAAATGCGGTTCGTCCGAGCAGCGCGTGATAACCACTGTGGAACGGGACTATATCGAAGATTAACTCTTCGCTTCGGAAGTTATCCGGGGATACGAAGACCACTTCCAGTGTAATTGAGCCTGTGAAGTGGGCCTCTACGCCTGGAATGACGCCCTTAAAGGTCGTTTTGTGGGTTTGATCCTTGAGGGGTCTATACCCATTTTGCGCACTGTGTCCTGATAAAGCAGGTTCAGGCTGCTGCCCCCGTCCATAAGGACTCGAGCGAGGTGAAATCCGTCGATGATTGGGTCTAGGAACAGTGCGGCGAATCCGCCATGATGGATACTAGTGGGGTGGTCCCTGCGATCGAAGGTGATCGGACAGGAGGACCAAGGGTTGAACTTTGGGGCGACTGGCTCCAATGCATATACGTCCCTGAGCGCACGCTTCTGCTCCCTCTTGGGGATGTGGGTTGCGTATATCATGTTCACCATCCGCACTTGCAGGGGAAAACTCTTCTGTCCTCTACTGTGCGGCTACCGGGGTTCTTCCTCGTCATCGCTATGCGGCCCCTTGCCCTTGTTTTCGGCAATTAACTTGCCGGCCTACTTGAACACCCAACAATCCCTGTTGGTGTGATTGGCTGGCTTGTCTGGGGTGCCGTGTATTTGACACGAGCGATCGAGTATGCGATCCAAGCTGGACGGACCCGGCGTACTTTGTTTAAATGGCTTTTTCTGCTGACCGGGTTTAGAGCCTTTGAATCCGGCGTTGACTGCCGTATCCTCAGTATTTTCGCTGTTAATGCGGCGCTTATGCTTGTTGCAACGTGACCTGCTATTGCCGTCCTTGGTATCTGAGGTACCATGGTTTTTTGATATGTTATTACTGCGAGCCAGCCAGCTGTCTTCTCCCGCACAAAAGCGGGTCATGAGCGTCGTGAGGGCTGCCATAGATTTCGGCTTTTCCTGACCAAGGTGCCGGGCTAGCCACTCGTCTCGGATGTTGTGCTTGAAAGCTGCTAAGGCCTCCGCATCTGGACAGTCAACGATTTGATTTTTCTATGTGAGGAATCGAGTCCAGAATTGCCTGGCCGACTCTTCTAGCTGCTGAATTATGTGGCTTAGATCATCGGCGTCTGGTGGTCGCACATACACACCGCAAAAAGAAGAAGAATACATCGAATAGATCTCCACAAGAGAGGGGGAGAACTTTGTATTGAGATCCAAAAAGAGAGAAGAAGCCATCTAGCTACTAACTATGGACCCGAAGGTCTGAGGTAAACTACTCACACTTCATCGGAGGGGCTATGATGATGTAGAAGCCCTCCGTGATGACGGCCCTCTTCGGCAGAGCTCCGGAACAGGCCCCAAGATGGGATCTCGTGGATACAGAAAGTTGCGGCGGTGGAATTAGGTTTTTGGCTCCTGTCCTGATCGTTTGGGGGTACGTAGGTATATATAGGAGGAAGGAGTACGCCGATGGAGCAACAAGGGGCCCACGAGGCAGGGGGCGCAACCCCACCCTCGTGACTGCCTCTTTGACTCCTTGGAGTAGGGTCCAAGTCTCCCGGATCACGTTTGGTGAGAAAATCACGTTCCCGAAGGTTTTATTCCGTTTGACATTATGTTTCTCCGAAATACTGAAATAGGCAAAAAAACAGCAATTCTGGGCTGGGCCTCCGGTTAATAGGTTAGTCCCAAAAATAATATAAAAGTGCAAAATAAAGCCCAATATGGTCCAAAATAGTAGATAATATAACATGGAGCAATCAAAATTATAGATACGTTGGAGACGTATCAGGCATCCCCAAGCTTAATTCCTGCTCGTCCTTGAGTAGGTAAATGAACAAAAGAGAATTTTTGATGCGGAGTGCTACTTGGCATAATTTCAATGCAAATCTTCTTAATTGTGGTATGAATATTCAGATTAGGAAGATTCAAGACAAAAGTTCATATTGACATAAAGAATAATAATACTTCAAGCAAACCAACAAAGCAATTATGTTTTCTTAAAGTAGCATGGCCAAAGAAAGTTCATCCCTACAAAATCATATAGTTTAGTCATACTTCATTTTCGTCACACAAGAATGCTCTCATCATGCACAACCCCGATGACAAGCCAAGCAATTGTTTCATACCTTAATAATTTCAAACTCATAAACTTTCACGCAATACATGAGCGTGAGTCATGGATATAGCACCATGGGTGGAATAGAATATAATGGTGGGGGTTATGTGGAGAAGACAAAAAAGGAGAAAGTCTCATGTAACATCCCAAATTTTCAATTTGGAATGTTATACACTAGATCATCATTGCATATCATATTTTGTTGCATTCTGGTTGATCCTAGAAATTCTACGCAACTCAAGGAACCTTGGAGAGAGTTGGGGATTTCGTTATTTTCATATTTGAGTTTTCTCAAATTTTGAAAATAGGATCATTTGATTTTATTTATTTTATCTTCAATTATTTCTATTACGAAAATATGAGAGAGGGAATAAAATGGCTTTCCCAAAATAAAGAAATATTGAGGATTTAATAAAATATCAAATAAGATTTTATTTGGTTTTATTAGCTATTTTATTTGTATTAGGGAAAAATGCATGTATTTCAAAATTGCATTTAGGCCCCAAGTAAATGTTCATCCTGTGCGGCTTGATTTTAGAAGCCGGGGAAAATTTATTTCCGGATTTTTGGAGTCCATTTAGTATTCCTTTTGTTTTTTTCTGAGCGTAATTATCTAAAAAACGAACCAACATAACCGGGCCGTGTCCGACTAGGACACTTGGCCCGGCTGGCCTTTAAAGCCGCGAGGGCCTGAGCCGCAGCCAGCCGCCCCAGCCCCCGAAACCCTAGCCGCCGCCGCCCCTAGCCCGCGCAGCCGCCGCCCTAGCGTGCCGCGCCGCCCCGCCGCCCGCGTTGCCGCGTCACCGCCGTTGCCTCGCCGCGCCGCCGCCGCTGGATCCTCCGCCACGGAGGTAGATCTCGCCGCCGGTTTTTTTTAAAACCGTTCGGTTTTTCTGTCGGTTTTGTTTTAGTTTCGGTTTGTTTAAATAGATCGGTTTTTCCGGTTTATTTAATTAGCGAACGTTCGCCCGTTCATACGTTTTAATGAACGTTTGTCGTTTTTCCTTTTTCTCGGATTAAATCCGCGATTTTTCTGATCGCGATTCTTGATCTGATTTTCGTTTTAGTCTAACTTTTCGTTCGTTTATCGGAATCAAGCGATTCAAGCACCTGGAGTTTCGTCTCGAAACCCTCGTTCCGTTTAACCAATTCAAACAAGTTTTTGCCACTGTCAAAATTGCCCTAGATCCAGAATAGTAAATGAAGCATGTTTCTTTTGCCGTTTGTCTTTTGTTGCTTCGTTCGATTTGATTCTTTTTGCCAACCGGAGTTCTTAAGTTGAACTTTCTGGTTAGATCTCTTATTTGAGTTTTACTTGTGCATTAGTTGAGTACTTATTGTATGCTTGTTTGTTTGCGATAGAGTACCCGGAGTGCGCCGCTTGCTACTTCGAATCGCTAGGTTTCCCGGATCATCAGCAAGGCAAGTAACACTTTGATCATGTTTTCCCACTACCCAGTTTTATTGCATTAGATCAATCCTCACACATGGCATGATTAGGATCTAATTAAATTGTGGGTTGGGAAGTAGTTGAGGTAGTACCCATTACCTATTTATTATCAAACCTTTGGGAGTTACTTCTACGTTTGCTTATTATGCCATGCTATGCTAGTAGACGTGGATTGGGTGAGTGTATCCATGACAGATGTGAGATTGTTAATTAATGGTTTATTTAAGGTGGCAACTTAAATACACATCTGGGTGGATTGAGGCACCTGGGTATTCCAGCGATTGCCTGTTTTCTTTTGGATCACCACCCAGGCTCAAAGGGATCATGAGATTATTCATGCTAGAAACTTCCGTGTGCAGCCACAAGCTATTATGGGCTCTAGCATATTTGATTAAGTTGTGCAAACTCTTAAAGTGGTAGACTAGCAGATGTAGGGGAAAGTAGGTGTAACGGTCTACCCGATCGTAAGGTGCTAGCGCTTCTGAAAGACTATGTCTCGGTCATCCGTTTCTCAAACACCATGTAGTGCGAGAAACCAAACGGAGGCGATCGAGTCTTGTGGGGAAAAGTGCGCAAACCTCTGCAGAGTGTATAAACTAATCATGATTAGCCGTGTCCCCGGCTAAAGACCTAGATCACTACTCACTCTCTTCTCTTTCTGACTTCTCATCTTTTCTACTCTTTTAGGATGGCGGATGCAAGGAACAAGTTCACGCAACCGGATGAAGATACACCCTTTGGACGTCACTTGAAGGAAGTCACTAGATACCTGAACATAGGAGTACCAAGCTTCACCGGAACCTAGAACGCCACTTTACCTGAAGAAGAGCGCTGGATGATTCAAGTTCAAGTTCCAGGAAGGACGTTCATGCCGGTCACTGAGCCCATAGAGTTTTCTTTTGATGCACCAACTTGGAGTCTAGGAAAGAGCATGGCAGCTCACATCACCATGGGACGCATTGGAGAAGTTTACCACAATGATCTCAAGGATACTATCTACCAGATTTGTGGGTGCCGAGATGAGCACTGGGAGATGATCAGCACCAGAAAGTATAGATCAGTTGCAGCTTTTATCCAGGAGTTAAACCAGCACATTCGACGTCAGGAGAACCAGATGTGTGCCGACATGATAGATCTGAAGAAGGCGAGGACAAGAATCAAGGAACTGGAGGAAGAACTCAAGGCTACACGTGAATATTATGAAGAGGAAATTGAAGTATTAGTGGGGAAGAATGACGATCTGATCAAGAAGATTGGAATATTCATGGGAGGCCCTACACCAGTAGAAGAAGAAGAAGAACCCAAGGAGATTCGCCTGGAAGACTACATCATCATCGACGACACCGACTCGGATCCATATGATAGCGATGATGACTATGTTGATGAAGCTGGAGCAGATATCATGGAGTCTGCAACCGAAGAATATTTCTAGTAGACCACCAAATCAGTAGTAGTAGTCCACCATGTAAATATAGTAGTCCGAGCACTTTTGCGATAGTTAGATCGATTGTATGCCCTTGTATGATTGATTGAATGAAGTGAATTGTTTGCTTTTGCCTCATGTGCATATGGGTAGTGTTTTCCCTTTAGAGCCCCTCTATTCTTAAATCTCATCTTTTCTAAACCCTCATATGCCTCCGAGACGTGACCCCGGATTTACCTTCCCACCGGAGCTCACTCGGTTGATCCAGCAGCAGAACACATTGATGCAGTTGCTAGTCCAGAATCAGAATCAGGGGAACAACAACAACCCACCACCACCACCACCACATGTTGATCACTTAGCCCGTTTTCTTAGGCTGAATCCGCCGGTGTTTTCCAGTAGTACCGAGCCGATAGTAGCAGATGATTGGCTCCGCAAGACAGCCAGGGAGTTGACCATGGCGGGATGCACGGATGCGGAAAAGGTGAAGTTTGCCGCACATCAGCTTGAAGGACCCGCATCATCATGGTGGGAGAATTTCACAGCCACTTTCCTTGTCGACACTGTCACGTGGGACCAGTTTCAGCAGGCTTTTCGAACTGCCCATGTTTTAGCAGGAGCTATGGCCATGAAGAAGCGAGAGTTTCGCAACTTGTGCCAAGGAGGATGGACAGTTGGCCAGTATGTGGAGGACTTTAGTAAATTAGCACGGTATGCCCCAGATGACGTTGCTATGGATGCAGCTAAGCAGGAGAAGTTTTTGGAAGGACTGAATGATGAGTTGAGCATGCAGTTGATGGTAGCAACCTTCATCAATTACCAGGAGTTGGTAGATCGTGCTCTCATGATTGAAGGGAAGCAGCAGCAGCTTGAGAATCGCAAGCGGAAGTATGGACAAGGGAAGCACAATTTAGGAGCTCAGCAGAAGCCACGTTTTACCCCTAGACCGGGAGGACATTTTCAGCATACCCATGGAGGAGGTAGCTCGCACAATCATAATGGCACCAAAAATGGTAATGGGAATGGAGGAAGCAACGGCCAGAACCACACCAACCCATCGACCCCAGCCAAGAGAGACCTGAGCCAAGTCACTTGTTTTAAGTGCCAGAAGACCGGACATTATGCCAATGAATGTCCTGAATCACAGAATGGTAATGGCAATGGAAGCTCTTGGAAGAAGCCGAACCCTTTCAACAGGGGACAGGTGAACCACGTTAACGTGGAGGAGGTTGAAGAGCAGCCAGATGAAGTAATCGGTAAGTTTTTGGTTAAGTCATTTACCGCACTCGTTCTTTTTGATACTGGTGCATCGCATTCATACATATCAAGGGGATTTGTGGATAAGTATAACCTGCCCACCAAAGTTCTTAGAACACCTATGTTAGTAAGCTCACCAGGAGCGGAGTATATGGCTAGCCAAGGATGTTTTCAAGTGCCATTAAGTATAGGTAGGCATGTGTTTCCTCGGATTTGATAATATTGGAATCACAAGGTTTGGATGTAATTCTGGGTATGGATTGGTTGTCGATGTATGGAGGAAACATCGATTGCGCCAGTAAGTCGATCTTGCTTACCACCCCAGAAGGAAGAAGGATCAAGTATGTATCCCGGCATGTGCCGAAGAGGACTCAAGTAAATTGCTTAACAGGAGTTGTGCAGGAGGAAGTACCAGTGGTGAAAGATTTCCCTGATGTATTTCCAGAAGAGTTGCCAGGCATGCCACCGGATAGAGATATTGAGTTTTTGATTGAGATTTTGCTAGGCACAGGGCCAATATCAAAGAGACCATATAGGATGCCCGCAAAAGATTTGGTGGAGATTAGGAAGTAGATTAAGGAGTTACTGGATAAAGGATATATTCACCCAAGTTCTTCACCTTGGGGATCGCCAGTACTTTTAGTGGAGAAGAAAGATGGATCGTTAAGGATGGTTGTTGATTATTGAGGATTAAATGAAGTAACCATCAAGAACAAATACCCACTACCGATGATCAATGATCTATTTGATCGATTGCAAGGAGCTAAGGTATTTTCCAAAATCGATCTGCGATTTGGATACCATCAGTTGAAGATTCGAGAACATGATATACCTATGATGGCTTTTACCACCAGGTATGGGTTGTACGAGTATACCGTTATGTCGTTTGGTCTGACTAACACACCTGCATATTTTATGAACATGATGAATAAAGTGTTTATGGAGTTCTTGGATAAGTTCATTGTAGTGTTCATTGATGATATCCTGGTTTACTCGAAAAATGAAGAGGGGCATAAGGAGCATTTGCGTTTGGTACTCGGAAAGCTCAGAGAACATCAATTATATGCCAAATTTAGCAAATGTGAGTTTTGGTTGAAAGAAGTTGGATTTCTCGGACACGTTACATCCGGAGAAGGTATAGCAGTAGATCCCACTAAAGTTGATATTGTGACCAATTGGGAAGCACCAACAACAGTTGGAGAGATTTGGAGTTTTCTTGGACTCGCAGGATACTACCGGAGGTTTATTGAGAATTTCTCAAAGATTGCGAAGCCTATGACGGAGTTGTTGAAGAAGGATACCAAGTTCAAATGGACTGAGGAATGTGAGGCTAGTTTCCAGGAGTTGAAGAAACGTTTGGTTACCTCACCAGTGTTGATTTTACCAGATCAGACCAAGGATTATGAGGTGTATTGTGACGCTTCACGTCGAGGACATGGAGCAGTGCTGATGCAGGAAGGAAGAGTTGTTGCATATGCCTCACGACAGCTTAAGCCACATGAGTTGAATTATGCTACGCATGATTTGGAGTTAACAGCCGTAGTGCATGCATTGAAGACTTGGAGACATTTTCTGATTGGAAACCATTGTGAGGTGTACACGGATCACAAGAGTTTGAAGTATATTTTCACACAGAAGGAGTTGAACCTCAGACAAAGGAGATGGTTGGAGCTCATCAAGGATTATGATATGAAATTGCATTATCACCCCGGAAAGGCTAACGTAGTAGCTGATGCGTTGAGCCGTAAGAGCCATGTCAACACCCTAATGACGGGAGATTTACCAAGGGATTTAGCCGAAAATCTTTGTGACCTATGTTTGGAGATAGTCCCAAGAGGCTATGTAGCAGCTTTGGAGATTCAGTCTACTTTGATGGATAAGACCGGAGAAGCTCAAAAGACTGACAAGGAGATTGCTTCTATTAAGGAGAAAATGAGCAAAGGAAAAGCTAAGGGATTTCGTGAGGATGAGCACGATACCTTATGGTTTGAAGACCGTGTCTATGTACCAAATGATTCGGAGATCAGGAAGTTAATTTTACAAGAGGCCCATGATTCATCGTATTCGATTCAACCAGGAAATACCAAGATGTATTTGGATTTGAAGGATATTTTCTGGTGGACCAGAATGAAGAAGGATATTGCGGAGTATGTAGCAGTTTGTGATGTATGTCAGAGAGTAAAGGCAGAGCATCAGAAGCCAGCCGGATTGCTACAGCCATTGCCGATACCCGAATGGAAGTGGGATAAGCTAGGCATGGATTTTATTACAGGATTGCCCAGAACACGTTCAGGCTATGACTCGATATGGGTTGTAGTCGATTGTTTGACAAAGGTAGCTCATTTCATTCCAGTGAAGACTACCTATACCAGTGCAAGGTTGGCAAACATATACATGACTAGAATCGTTTGTTTGTATGGAGTTCCAAGGAGCATAGTATCAGATAGAGGAACCCAGTTTACCTCAAAGTTCTGGAATCAGTTGCATGAAACTTTGGGTACCAGACTGGAGTTTAGCACAGCTTTCCACCCACAGACAGATGGACAGACCGAGAGAGTCAATCAGATTTTGAAGGATATGCTAAGAGCTTGTGCGCTAGATTACGGATCCAGTTGGGACGAGAATTTGCCGTATGCAGAATTCTCTTACAACAACAGCTATCAAACCAGTTTGAAGATGGCCCCTTTCGAAGCCTTGTACGGAAGGAGGTGCAGGACCCCATTATCTTGGGATGAAGTTGGAGACCGCCAGTTGTTTGGACCGGATCTGATAAAGGAGTCTGAACAGAAAGTGAAATTGATTCGCGATAGGCTCAAGGTAGCTTAATCCAGGCAGAAGAGTTATGCAGATTCTAAATGCAAGGAGATAGTTTACGAAGTCAGAGACCGAGTTTATCTTCGAGTATCACCACTTCGAGGAGTTAAGCGCTTTGGAGTTAAGGGAAAGTTAGCGCCACGTTTTGTAGGCCCATACAAAGTTTTGGAGCGTATGGGAGAAGTAGCCTATAAGTTGGAATTGCCCGAAGGATTGTTAGGAGTTCACGACGTGTTCCACGTATCCCAGTTCAAGAAGTGCCACGCAGAGATGGCTGATATACCACTGAGAGATACAGTACCACTGGAAGCAATTCAGTTGGACCGGGATTTGACCTATGAGGAGAAACCAGTCAAGATTTTAGAGTATGCCAGTCGAGTCACCCGCAGCAAGGTTATCAAGTTTTGCAAGGTTCAGTGGAGCCACCACACGGAGGATCAAGCCACCTGGGAACGAGAGGAAGATTTGGTGAAGGACCACCCTCACCTATTTTCTAGCCAACCCGAATCTCGAGGGCGAGATTCATCTTAAGGGGGGTAGGTTTGTAACATCCCAAATTTTCAATTTGGAATGTTATACACTAGATCATTATTGCATATCATATTTTGTTGCATTCTGGTTGATCCTAGAAATTCTACACAACTCAAGGACCCTTGGAGAGAGTTGGGGATTTCGTTATTTTCATATTTGAGTTATCTCAAATTTTGGAAAATAGGATCATTTGATTTTATTTATTTTATCTTCAATTATTTCTATTACGAAAATATGAGAGGGAATAAAATGACTTTCCCAAAATAAAGAAATATTGAGGATTTAATAAAAAAATCAAATAAGATTTTATTTGGTTTTATTAGCTATTTTATTTGTATTAGGGAAAAATGTGTGTTTTTCAAAATTGCATTTAGGCCCCAAATAAATGTTCATCCTGTGCGGCTTGATTTTAGAAGCCAGGAAAATTTATTGCGGGATTTTTGGAGTCCGTTTAGTATTCCTTTTGTTTTTTTCCAAGCATAATTATTTTAAAAAAACGAACCAACCTAACCGGGTCGTGTCCGACTAGGACACTTGGCCCGGCCGGCCTTTAAAGCCGCGAGGGCCCGAGCTGCAGCCAGCTGCCCTAGCCCCCGAAACTCTAGCCGCCGCCCCTAGCCCGCGCAGCGCCGCTGCCTCGCTGCCCGCTTCGCCGCGTCGCCGCCGCCCGATCCGCCGCCGCGGAGGTGGATCTCGCCGCCGGTTTTTTTAAACCGTTCGGTTTTTCCGTTGGTTTTGTTTGGTTTGTTTAAATAGATCGGTTTTTCCAGTTTATTTAATTAGCGAACGTTCGCCCGTTCGTTCGTTTTAAGGATAGTTCGTCGTTTTTCCTTTTTCTCGGATTAAATCCGCGATTTTTCTGATCGCGATTCCTGATCCAATTTTTGTTTTAGTCTAACTTTTCGCTCATTTATCAGAATCAGGCGATTCAAGCGCCTGGAGTTTCGTCTCGAAACCCTCTTTCCGTTTAACCAACTCAAACAAGTTTTTGCCACTGTCAAAATTGCCCTAGATCCAGAATAGTAAACGAAGCCTGTTTCTTTTGCCATTTGTCTTTCGTTGCTTCGTTCGATTTGATTCTTTTTGCCAACCGGAGTTCTTAAGTTGAACTTTCTGGTTAGATCTCTTATTTGAGTTTTACTTGTGCATTAGTTGAGTACTTATTGTATGCTTGTTTGTTTGCGATAGAGTACCCGGAGTGCGCCGCTTGCTACTTCGAATCGCTAGGTTTCCCGGATCATCAGCAAGGCAAGTAACACTTTGATCATGTTTTCCCACTACCCAGTTTTATTGCATTAGATCAATCCTCACACATTGCATGATTAGGATCTAATTAAATTGTGGGTTGGGAAGTAGTTGAGGTAGTACCCATTACATGTTTATTATCAAACCTTTGGGAGTTACTTCTATGTTTGCTTATTATGCCATGCTATGCTAGTAGACGTGGATTGGGTGAGTGTATCCATGACAGATGTGAGATTGCTAATTAATGGTTTATTTAAGGTGGCAACTTAAATACACATCTGGGTGGATTGAGGCACCTGGGTATTCCAGTGATTGCCTGTTTTCTTTTGGACCGTCACCCAGGCTCAAAGGGATCATGAGATTATTCATGCTAGAAACTTCCGTGTGTAGCCACAAGCTATTATTTGATCTAGCATAGTTGATTAAGTTGTGTGAACTCTTACAATGGTAGACTAGCAGATGTAGGGGAAAGTAGGTGTAACGGTCTACCCGATCGTAAGGTGCTAGCGCTTCTGAAAGACTATGTCTCGGTCATCCGTTTCTCAAACACCATGTAGTGCGAGAAACCAAACGGAGGCGATCGAGTCTTGTGGGGAAAAGTGTGCAAACTTCTGTAGAGTGTATAAACTAATCATGATTAGTTGTGTCCCCGGTTATGGACATCTTGAGTATCTAGTACCTGGATTATCATGTGAATCTCAACATGTTACTCTAAAATTAATTCTGTTGGGTTTTGTTTAATGATGATGCTTAATTGGGATTGAGAATGCTGTCAACCATTCTCAATGTTTAACAACTACCATCATAGTTAAATAAAATTTATTCCTTTGCAGTAGGAAAAATTGGCTTTACGCGAAACTGTAACCATAGAGCTTTCCACCAGCCAAATATGCATATAGAATAGCCTATTTCATTCCATTAATCTCTATGTGTTACTTTGCCAGCATATTCCATGTGCTGACCCGTTTCGGGCTGCAATGTTAATGTTGCAGACTTTTCAGACGACGATTAAGGTCTTTTAGGTCGTGGTTCCATACTCAGTGATGCTGTTGGAGTTGATGGACTCACTTATCTTCCAAGCCTTCCGCTGTTATCGTTATTAGATGGCCTTAAGCCATATTTATTGTAATAAGTTCTCTTTTGAGACACTCGATGTAATAAGTGTGTGATTGCTACTCTGTTATAAATCCTTCAAGTACTGTGTGGTGTCAGCATTACTGATCCAGGGATGACACCTGAGCATAAAGATTGGACCGTTTGAGGTCTGGTCGCTACATCTCACATCAACGAGGCTAATCAATGGGCTATGGAGATGCCCATCAATTTATGTTAATGCAAGGAGTAGGGATTGCCATGCAACAGATGCACTAGAGCTATAAATGTATGAAAGCTCAACAAAAGAAACTAAGTGGGTGTGCATCCAACTTGCTTGCTCACGAAGACCTAGGGAACTTGAGGAGGCCCATTATTGGAATATACAAGCCAAGTTCTATAATTAAAATTCCCACTAGTATATGAAAGTGATAACTCAAGAGACCCTCTATATGAAGAACATGGTGCTACTTTGAAGCACAAGTGTGGAAAAAGGAATCGTAGCATTGCCCCTTTTTATTTATTTTCTTTTTTGGGCCTTCCTTTTTTTTCTTTGGACTTTTTTTTGGGACAATGCTCTATTAAATGATGATCATCACACTTTTATTTATTTACAACTCAATGATTACAACTCGATACTAGAACAAAGTATGACTCTATATGGATGCCTCCGGCGGTGTAACGGGATATGCAATGAATCAAGAGTGACAAGTATGAAAAAATTATGAACGGTGGCTTTGCCACAAATACTATGTCAACTACATGATCATGCTAAGCAATATGACAATGATGGATGTGTCATGATAAACTGGATGGTGGAAAGTTGCATGGCAATATATCTCGGAATGGCTATGGAAATGCCATAATAGGTAGGTATGGTGGCTGTTTTGAGGAAGATATACGGAGGTTTATGTGTGAAAGAGCGTATCATATCACGGGGTTTGGATGCACCGGCGAAGTTTGCACCAACTCTCGATATGAGAAAGGGCAATGCACGGTACTGTAGAGGCTAGCAATGATGGAAGGGTGAGAGTGCGTATAATCCATGGACTCAACATTAGTCATAAAGAACTCATATACTTATTGCAAAAATCTACAAGCCATCAAAAATCAAAGTATTACGCGCATGCTCCTAGGGGGATAGATTGGTAGGAAAAGACCATCGCTCGTCCCCGACCGCCACTCATAAGGAGGACAATCAAATAACACCTCATGTTTCAAATTTGTTGCATAACGTTTACCATACGTGCATGCTACGGGACTTGCAAACTTTAACTCAAGCACTTCTAAAATTCACAATTACTCTACTAGCATGACTTTGATATTACTACCTTCATATCTCAAAACAATTATAAAGCATCCAACTTTTCTTAGTATTCAACACACTCAAAAGAAAGTTTCACAAATCTTGAATACCAAGCATGTTATTATTAAGCAAATTACCATGCTATTAAGACTCTCAAAATAATTTAAGTGAAGCATGAGAGATCAATAGTTTCTTTAAAACAAATCCACCACCGTGCTCAAAAAAATCTAAGTGAAGCACATATAGCAAAATTACTTAGCTCAAGAAGATATAAGTGAAGCACATAGAGCAAAACTACATAGCTCAAAAGATATAAGTGAAGCACACAGAGTATTATATCAAATTTTAATTCAAGTATGGCTCTCTCAAAAAGTGTGTACAGCAAGGATGATTGTGGCATATTAAAATACAAAAACACAAATAATACAAGACGCTCCAAGCAAAACACATACCATGTTGGTGAATAAAAATATAGCTCCAAGTAAATTACCGATGGAAGTGGATGAAAGAGGGGATGCCTTCCGGGGCATCCCCAAGCTTTGACTTTTTGGTGTCCTTGGATTATCTTGGGTGTGCCATGGACATGCCCAAGCTTAGGCTCTTGCTACTCCTTGTTCCATAATCCATCAAAAGAATTCACCCAAAACTTGAAAACTTCACAACACAAAACTTAAAGTAGAAAACTCGTGAGCTCCGTTAGCGAAAGAAAACAAAAGACCACTTCAAGGTACTGTAATGAACTCATTATTTATTTATATTGGTGTTAAACCTACTGTATTCCAACTTCTCTATGGATTATAAACTATTTTACTAGCCATAGATTCATCAAAATAAGCAAACAACACACGAAAAACAGAATCTGTCAAAAACAGAACAGTCTGTAGTAATCTGTAGCTAGCGCAATATCTGGAACCCCAAAAATTCTAAAATAAATTTCTGGACGTGAGGAATTTATCTATTAATCATATGCAAAAATAATTAACTAAATAGCACTTTCCAAATAAAAATGACAACAGTTCTCGTGAGCGCTAAAGTTTCTGTTTTTTACAGCAAGTTCAACAAGACTTTCCCCAAGTCTTCCCAACGGTTCTACTTGGCACAAACACTAATTAAACACAAAAAGCACAACCAAAACAGAGGCTAAATAAATTATTTATTACTAAACAGGATCAAAAAGCAAGGAATAAAAATAAAATTGGGTTGCCTCCCAACAAGCGCTATCGTTTAACGCCCCTAGCTAGGCATAAAAGCGAGGATAGATCTAGGTATTGCCATCTTTGGTAGGCAATTATTCGATGAGGCATCTATTTACCTTAGGAATTTCTTTCTTTCTAGGGATTATCAAACTTTTAGGCACAAGATCAAAAAATTCATTTGTAGCAATTGGTTCCTTAATGATAGCAAAAAGATTGGGATGAATACTTATAGATTTAAGATCCGCAGTTTCCTTACTAGATGATTCACCCTTATTTTTAGGAACATACATAAGCTTGGCAATTTTAGTAGGAGGACTTGGAGTATTCTTTACGGAAGAAAAAGCGGTTCCCAAGTTTGTAATGATACCCTCAAGTTTATCAATTCTAGTAGAATCTAAATTTATCTTCTCATTAACTATGGGTTCCTTTTCCTTAATATTTTTCAAAGTCATTCCTACCTTAGATCCATATTGAGTAATTTGATTGTGGATCTTTTTATCTAGATCTTCAATTAATTCAATAGTAGCAACTTTATTTTCAATAATTTCAAGTCTTTGCATAACATTCTCCAAAGTTAACATGGTTCCATTAACCAAAAGAGGTGGTGAGCCAAATAAATCTACCATAGCATTATTAGAATCAAAAGTACGGCTGCCCAAGAAGTTCCCTCCGGTAATGGTATCGAGGATATATCTATACCAAGGATTAACACCTACATAAAAATTACGGAGAAGAACTTAAGTAGATTGCTTCCTGGTAGATCTATTTTGAGCATTGCAAATTCTATACCAAGCATCTTTTAGATTTTCTCCCTCCCTTTGTTTAAAATTTAGAACTTCACTCTTGGGAGACAACGGAGAAGATATGAGACTAGCCATGATGACAAACGAACAAACTAGCACACGAGCAGACAAGAGCAAATGGGCAAAAGAGGCAAATAGAGAGGGAGGATAGAGAGAGAGAGAGAGGGCGAATAAAACGGCAAGGGTGAAGTAGGGGAGAGGAAAATGAGAGGCAAATGGCAAATAATGTAATGCGAGAGATCGGGATTGTGACGGGTACTTGGTATGTTGAATTTTTGCGTAGACTCCCCGGCAACGGCACCAGAAATCCTTCTTGCTACCTCTTGAGCTTGTGTTGGATTTCCCCGAAGAGGAAGGGATGATGCAGCAGAGTAGCGTAAGTATTTCTCTCAGTTTTTGAGAACCAAGGTATCAATGCAGTAGGAGGCCACGCTCAAGTCCCTCGTACCTGCACATAATGATAGCTACTCGCAACCAACGCGATTAGGGGATGTCAATCCCTTCACAGTCACTTACGAGAGTGAGATCTGATAGATATAATATTTTTGGTATTTTTGGTATAAAGATGCAAAGTAAAAAGTAAAAGCAAAGTAAAAAAGCAAATTAAGATTAAAGTAATGAAGATTGATATGATGAGAATAGACCCGGGGGCCATAGGTTTCACTAGTGGCTTCTCTCAAGAGCATAAGTATTCTACGGTGGGTGAACAAATTACTGTTGAGCAATTGCCAGAATTGAGCATAGTTATGAGAATATCTAGGCATGATCATGTATATAGGCATCACGTCCATGACAAGTAGACCGAAACGATTCTGCATCTACTACTATTACTCCACTCATCAACCGCTATCCAGCATGCATCTAGAGTATTAAGTTAAAAACAGAGTAACACCTTAAGCAAGATGACATGATGTAGAGAGATAAATTCATGCAATATGAAATAAACCCCATCTTGTTATCCTCGATGGCAACGATACAATACGTGCCTTGCTGCCCCTTCTGTCACTAGGAAAGGACACCGCAAGATCGAACCCAAGCTAAGCACTTCTCCCATGGCAAGAACTACCAATCTAGTTGGCCAAACCAAACGGATAATTCGAAGAGACTTGCAAAGATAACCAATCATACATAAAAGAATTCAAAGAAGATTCAAATATTATTCATAGATAGACTTGATCATAAACCCACAATTCATCGATCTCAACAAACACACCGCAAAAAGAAGAAGATTACATCGAATAGGTCTCCACAAGAGAGGGGGAGAACTTTGTATTGAGATCCAAAAAGAGAGAAGAAGCTATCTAGCTACTAACTATGGACCCGAAGGTCTGAGGTAAACTACTCACACTTCATCGGAGGGGCTATGATGATGTAGAAGCCCTCCGTGATGACGGCCCTCTCCGGCGGAGCTCCAGAACAGGCCCCAAGATGGGATCTCGTGTATACAGAAAGTTGCGGCGGTGGAATTAGGTTTTTGCCTCCTGTCCTGATCGTTTGAGGGTACATAGGTATATATAGGAGGAAGGAGTACGTCGGTGGAGCACCGAGGGGCCCACGAGGCAGGGGCGCGCCCTAGGGGGGGCACGCCCCCACCCTCGTGACCGCCTCTTTGACTCCTTGGAGTAGGGTCCAAGTCTCCTGGATCACGTTCGGTGAGAAAATCACGTCCCCGAAGGTTTTATTCCGTTTGGACTCCGTTTGATATTCTGTTTCTCCGAAATACTGAAATAGGCAAAAAACAGCAATTCTGGGCTGGGCCTCCGGTTAATAGGTTAGTCCCAAAAATAATATAAAAGTGGAAAATAAAGCCCAATATAGTCCAAAACAGTAGATAATATAGCATGGAGCAACCAAAAATTATAGATACGTTGGAGACGTATCATTAGTCGATCCAAATGACATAGCCGTATACTCATAAAGCCCATACCTTGTGGTAAACGCTGTCTTAGGTATATCCTTTTCTCGAATCTTCAGATGGTGGTAACCTGATCGTAGGTCGATCTTCGAAAACACTTTAGCTCCTTGTAGCTGGTCAAACAGATCATTGATCATCGGCAGTGGGTACTAGTTCTTGATTGTCACTTCATTCAATGCCCGATAATCAACAACCATTCTTAGAGATTTATCCTTCTTCTCAACCAATAGCACTAGGGCTCCCCATGGTGATGAAATCCGTCGGATGTAACCTTTCTCCAATAACTCTTTAATCTGTTTCTTGATCTCCTCCAGATCATTCGCAGGCATCCGGTATGGTCTCTTTGATATAGGCCCGGTGCCTGGTAACAACTCTATCAAAAACTCTATGTCTCGATCTGGCGGCATGCCTGGTAACTCCTCTGGAAATACATCTGGGTAATCCTCCACAACAGGCACTTCCTCCTAAACAACTCTCGTGAGAGAATGTACTTGGGTTCTCCTTGGCGCATGCCTGGATACATACTTGATCCTTTTTCCCTCCGGGGTAGTAAGCAGAATTGACTTACTGGCGCAATCGATGTTTCCTCCATACATCGACAGCAAATCCATTCCTAGTATCACATCCAATCCTTGCGACTCCAGAATTATCAGGTCAGTGGGGAAAACATGACTACCTATGGTTAATGGCAACTAAAAACAACCATTGCTTGCCATATACTCGGCTCCGGGTGAGGTTACTAGCATAGGTGTCTTAAGAACTCTAGTGGGCAACTTATACTTATCCACAAATCCCCTTGATATGTATAAATGCGATGCACCAGTATCAAAAAGAACGATTGCAATAAATGACTTGACTAAAAACTTACCAATAACTGCATCTGGTTGGTCTTCAACCTCTTCCACGTTCACATGGTTCACTTGCCCTTTGTTAAATGGGTTGGACTTCTTCCCAGAGCTCCCATTACCATTTTTGTTCTTTGCTTCAGGGCACTCCATGGCATAATGTCCAGTCTTCCCTCACTTGAAACAAGTAACGTGGCTTAGGTCTCTCTTAGCGGGTGTGGCTGGATTGGAACGATTCTAATTGTTGCTTGCTCCATTCCCATTCCCATTCCTTGGGCCAGTATGATTATGGGAACTTCCTCCGTTGTGAGTGTGGCCTCCATGGTTGTGGGTAAGCCCTCCCGAGTTCGGGGTAAAGCGAGGCTTCTACTGAGCTCCTGAATTGTACTCCCCTTGTCCATATTTCCTCTTGCGGCTCTCTATCTGCTGTTGCTTCCCTTCGATGATGAGAGCTTTATCTACCAACTCCTGATAGTTGTTAAATGTTGCCACCATTAACTGCATACTCATCTCATCATTCAGCCCTTCCATAAAATTCTCCTGCTTCGCGGCATCTGTGGCCACATCATCTGGAGCATAGCGGGATAACTTACTAAACTCCTCCACGTACTGGCCTACAGTACGGTTCCCTTGGCGTAAGTTGCGAAACTCACGCTTCTTCATGCTCATAGCTCCAATGGATACGTGGGCTGTGCGGAATGCTTACTGAAGCCGCTCCCAGGTGACATTGGCTATAGGATAAGTGGTTGTGTAATTCTCCCACCATACGGCTGCTGGTCCATCCAATTGGTGTGCGGCAAAACACACCTTCTCAGCATCTGTGCAACCTGCGGTGGTCAACTCCCTTCCAATCCTATGCAGCCAATCATCAACAACTATTGGCTTGGTGCTACTAGAAAACACCGGTGGCTGCAGCCTCGGAAAACGAGCTAAGTTGTCAACTGGTGGCGGTGGCAGTGGGTTGTTGTTGTTGTTGTTGCCTTGGTTCTGAACTAAAAACTGCAACAAGGAATTCTATTGCTGGATCAACTGAGTGAGCTCTGGTGGGAAAGCAAAACCGGGGTCATGCTACCTCTTGAGCATTGTGTTGGTTTTCCCTTGAAGAGGAAAGGGTGATGCAGCAAAGTAGCGTAAGTATTTTCCTCAGTTTTTGAGAACCAAGGTATCAATCCAGAAGGAGATCACGCTCAAGTCCCACGCACCCAGACAAACAAATAAGAACCTCGCAACCAACGCGATAAAGGGGTTGTCAAGCCCTTCTCGTCACTTACGAGAGTGAGATCTGATAGATATGATAAGATAATATTTTTGGTACTTTTATGATAAAGATAAATAAAGATGCAAAGTAAAATAAACGGTAAAGGAAATAACTAAGTATTGGAAGATTAATATGATGAAAGATAGACCCGGGGGCCATAGGTTTCACTAGTGGCTTCTCTTAAGAGCATAAGTATTACGGTGGGTAAACGAATTACTGTCGAGCAATTGATAGAATTGATCATAGTTATGAGAATATCTAGGTATGATCATGTGTATAGGCATCACTTCCCAAGACAAGTAGACCAAAACGATTCTGCATCTACTACTATTACACCACACATCGACCGCTATCCATCATGCATCTAGAGTATTATTAAGTTCATAAGAACAGAGTAATGCTTTAAGGAAGATGACATGATGTAGAGGGATAAACTCATGCAATATGATATAAACCCCATCTTTTTATCCTCGATGGCAACAATACAATACGTGTCGGTTCCCTTTCTGTCACTAGGATCGAGCACTGCAAGATTGAACCCAAAGCTAAGCACTTCTCCCATTGCAAGAAAGATCAATCTAGTAGGCCAAACCAAACTGATAATTCGAAGAGACTTGCAAAGATAAACCAATTATACATAAAAGAATTCAGAGGAGAATCAAATATTGTTCATAGATAATCTGGATTATAAACCCACAATTCATCGGATCTTGACAAACACACCGCAAAAGAAGATTACATCGAATAGATCTCCAACAGAATCGAGGAGAACTTTGTATTGAGATCCAAAGAGAGAGAAGAAGCCATCTAGCTAATAACTATGGACCCGTAGGTCTGAAGTAAACTACTCACACATCACCGGAGAGACCATGGAGTTGATGTAGAGGCCCTCCGTGATCAATGCCCCCTCTAGCGGAGCTGCGGAAAAGGCCCCGAGATGGGATCTCTCGAGTACAGAAGGTTGCGGCGGTGGAATTAGGTTTTCGTGGTGCTCCTGGATGTTTGGGGGGTACATGGATATATATAGGAGGAAGAAGTACGTTGGTGGAGCAACGGAGAGCCCATGAGGGTGGAGGGCGCGCCCAGGAGGGTAGGCGCGCCCCCTGCCTCGTGCCTTCCTGCCTTGTTTCTTGATGGCCACTCCAAGTCTCCTGGATCACGTTTGTTGAGAAAATCACGTTCCCGAAGGTTTCATTCCGTTTGGACTCCGTTTGATATTCCTTTTCTTCGAAACCCTAAAATAGGCAAAAAAAACAGCAATTTGGGTCGGGCCTCCGGTTAGTAGGTTAGTCCCAAAAATGATATAAAAGTGTAAAATAAATCCCATTAACATCCAAAATAGATAATATAATATCATGGAGCAATCAAAAATTATAGATACGTTGGAGACGTATCAGGTCACGTCTCGGAGGCATCTGATGGGTTTAGAGGGAAGAGATTAGAATAGAATGAGGTTTGATGAGAAAGCACTACACATAGGCACATGAGACAAACACAATCATATCATATCACTCAATCAATCAGGCAAGGACATACAATCGGTCTAACTATCGAGTGCTCGGACTACTAATATTTACATGGGGGTACTACTAATAGTATTGGTGGTCTACTAGAAATTTTGATCAGTGGAAGACTCCATGATATCCGCTCCAGCTTCGTCTTCATAGTCATCATCACTACTTTCCAGGTCGAAATCGGTGTCGTTTATGATGATGTAGTCTTCAGAATGAATCTCCTTGGGTTCGTCGTCTTCTCCTCCTGGCGCGGGGTCTCCCATAAAAACTCCTAGCTTCCTGGTCATGTCGTCATTCCTCTCCACAAGTATCATCATTTCCTCCTCATATCCATCACGTGTAGACTTAAGCTCTTATTCTAGCTCCGTGATCCTGATCATCGCCTTCTTCAAATCTATCATGCTTGCGCACATCTGGTTCTCCTAGCGACAAATGTGGTGGTTTAATTCCTGGATGAATGCTGCAATGGACCTGTCCTTCCTAGTGTTGATCATCTCCCATTGCTCATTTCGGTGCCCACATATCTGGTAGATAGTGTCCTTCAGCCCCTGTTTGTAGACTTCTCCAATACGTCCTATAGCAATGTGGGCTGCCATACTCTTGCCTAGACTCCAGGTGGGTGCATCAAAGGAAAACTCTATGGGTTTAGTGACTGGCGTGAACGTCCTTCCTGGAACTTGAACTCGAATCATCCATCGCTCCTCTTCTGGTAAAGTGGCGGTATAGGTCCCGGTGAAGCTTGGTATTCCGTCTCTTCAACCTTTAGAGACGTTAGATTCATCAAACTTCACATCTACCGTCTCTTCAACCTTTCGGGTGAAATTGTTGTAGACATGATAAGTGTGAGAGTTTGAGCCATAACCAAGTAGAAAACCTTCATGATATTAGGATGTAGCGACCCGACCTCAAACGGTCAAGTCTCTATGCTTCAGTGTCATCCCTGGATCGGTAATGCTGACACACACAGTACTCGAAGGATTTATAACAGAGTGGCAATCACACACTTATTACGTCGAATGTCTCAAGAGAGAACTTATTACAATAAATATGGCTTAAGGCCATCTAATACGATAACAGTGGAAGGCTTGGAAGATAAAGTGAGTCCATCAACTCCAACAACATAGTTGAGTGCATGACAAAAGACCTATCGCACCTTACTCCTTGTCTGAAAAGTCTGCAACATGATATGTTGCAGCCCGAAAACAGGTCAGCACATGGAATATGCTGGCAATGTAACACATGAGAGTAATGAACAGATAAATACTATCACTACATGCATATCTGGCTGGTGAAGGCTGTATGGTTAATATGTTTTATGAAAAGCCAATTTTTCCCTTCAACAAAGGAATATATTTTATCATGGTAGTTGAACAATATTGAGAAGGTTCCTCCAACTCAATCCCAATTAAAAGTAATTATCAACCCAACAAATTAATTTTAGAGTGATGAGATCCATATGATAATCCAAGAGCCAGATACTCAAGATGTCCATAACCGGGGACACATCTAACCATGATTAGTTTATACACTTTGCAGAGGTTTGCGCACTTTTCCCCACAAGACTCGATCTCCTCCGTTGTATTTCTCGCACTGCATGGTGTTTGAGAAAAGGATGACCAAGACACAATCTTTCAGAAGCATTTGCTCTCTACTCTGGGTGGACTGGTACACCTACAATCCCCTACATCTGCTAGTCCACCTCTTCAAGAACTCACGCAACCTACTCAACTATGCCAGAGCCCATAGTGGCTTGTGGCTGCACACGGAAGTTTCTAGCATGAATAGTCTTATGATCCCTTTGAGCCTAGGTGGCGGACCGTAGGATGATCACACGGGTACTCCGGGATATCCTAGGACAACACTGGATTCTCCAGGTGCCCACAAGCAATCCACCCAGATGTGTATTAAAGTTGCCACCTTAAGTTGAACCATTAATTAACAACTCACATCTGTCATGGATACACTCAAACCCAAACCACGTCTACGATCATAGCATGGCAATATAAGCATAATGTAGAAGTAACTCCCAAGGGTTTGATAATAAAACAGGTAATAGGTTCTACCTCATTATCTACTTCCCAGACCCACATGTTAAGAGATCCTACTCATGCAATGTGTGAAGGTTGAAAGTAATGCATAAAAATTGGGTGATAAAGGGGTATGATCAAATTGTTACTTGCCTTGCTGACGATCTGCAAATCCTAAAGACTCGTAGTAGCACGCTTCGCACTACAGGTGTTCTATCGCAAACAAACAATAGCATACATAATCAATCAAGCAAAGATGCATGGGTAAATCTCGAATAAGAAGACCTAACCGGAAAGTTCAACAGAAGAACTCTGGTTTGCAAAAAGAATCAAACCAAACGGAGCAAAGAAACTCAAACTGCGAAAGAAACAAGATCCGATTACTAATCTCGACTGAAGTGAAATTTTACAGTACCAAAATCTTGTTCAAGTTGGTTAAACAGAAAGAGGGCTTCGAGATGAAGATCTAGGCGCTTGAATCGCCTGATTCTGATAAACGAGCGAAAAGATAAAGTAAAACGAAAAACAGGGAAGAAATCGCGATCGAAAATAATCGCGGAAAAACCCTAGAAAAAGAAAACTGACGAACAGGCTAACGAACGAATGTTCGCTGCCTGCGGTTAATGGGTGAAAACCGTTCGTTAAAACAGACGTACGAACGGGCGTTCGCTAAGTAACTAAACCGAAAAAACTATTCCGATCTAAAAGAAAATAACCGTGGGTTCTAAAAAAACAATAGTACGGTTTTCCAGCAAAAACCGGAGGCGGCGGCTGGTACCTCGGAACGGGGCGGCGGCGGGCGGCGAGCAACTCCGCGGGCGGCCGAATCGGCGGCGGGCGGCGGCGATGGCGTCCTGCGGCGGGGCAGTGGGCGGCACGGGCGATGGCGAAGTCCGGCGGCGGCGGCGCTGGCGGTGGAGGCGGCGGCGGGTTAGGGTTAGGATTTCGGCGGCGAGACGGGCTGGTGGGCTGCGGGGGTCGGGGGCGCTGGTTATAAAGGCCGGTCGGGCGAGTCCTAGTCGGACGGGAAAAAATTACATCTATGCCCCTAATTTGCGCCCACTCTCAGATTTACCCCTAATTTCAAAGCCTGCTCAAATTTGCCCCTCCGCCGTTATGTGCACTTATAGAAATACCCTTCTGTGCCATTACCATCCGGTCAAAGCCGGTCAAAGGGCTTTGACCATCCTGAAAAAAATAGCAAAAAATTCTAAAAAATCTGAAAATTTGTGGGATCAAAGATACTCAAGTTCGCAAGGTGCATGCAAAGTTTTGTGCTGTTCGTACATTCCAAGAGCTCTTGTCAGAGGAAAAACAATAAATATGTAAGCCTGTGAACAGTAAATTCAAAAAAATAGTAAGAAAATTAAAAAAAAATATGAAATTTTTTAGCATCAAAGAGGCTCGGGTCTGCAAGTTGCGTGCAAATTTTTGTTGTGTTTGGACATTGGAGGGGCTTGTGGAGAAAAAAACAAAATTTGGCTCGGGAAAAAAATTGGGAAAAAATGACTATTTTGTTTTTTCTTGCTAGAGCTCCTCGCATGTCATTTGATCACAAAAACTTGCAAGCACCTTGTGCACCCAAGCCCCTTTGATGCCAAAAAATTTCATATTTTTAATTTTTTTTTGCTATTTTATTTCAAATTTATTGTTCACAAGCGTGCAGATTTACTGTTTTCCTCGCCACGAGCTCCTGGAATGTCCAAATAGCACGAAAATTTGCACACACCTTGGGCACATGAGTATCTTCGATCTCAAAAAAATTTAGATTTTTTTTCTATTTTTTCAGGACGATCAAAGCTGTTTGACCGGACGGTAACGGCGCAAAAGGGCATTTCTATAAGGGCACCTAACGGTGGAGGGGCAAATTTGAGCAGGCTTTCGAATTAGGGGTATATCTGATTAGGTGGTTCGAGTTAGGGACAGAAATGCAAATGGCCCTTTTTTTAAATAATTCCGCACAGAAAAATGAAGAAAAGAAATACTAAACAGACTCCAAAAATCCTGAAATAAATTTTTCCCATCCTCTAAAAATCTACCGGACAAGGTCAACATTTTTTTAGGACTCTAATGCAATTTTGAAAAACGCATATTTTTCCTAATTCAAATAAAATAGCGATAAAACCCCGAATAAAAATACAAATTGATTTTAATATTTTTCCTCCAACATTTCATTTATTTTGGAAAAGTCATATTATCTCCTGTCATATATTTTGATGTGAAATATTTTCTGAGAGAAAAATAATTAAAACCCAAAGTGATCCTTGTTTCAATATTTGTTAAAACTCAAATATGAGAACGAGGGAAAATCCCCAAATCTCTCCGTGGGTCCTTGAGTTGCTTAGGATTTCGAGGACCACAAAAAGAAATGCAATTAAAATATGATATGCATGAATGACCTATGTATAACATTTCAAATTGAAAATTTGGGATGCTACATAGGAGCAAATTTAGAACGACGATGCTTATCAAGAATGTAGCACTTTGAGTCGATTACTCGAAAGTATCCAACTTGGGGTTTGTTGCCGGTGAGGATCTCGTATGCCATCTTGCCGAGTACCTTGTGAAGATACAAGCGATTTGTTGCATGACAAGCTGTCTCAATCGCTTCTGCCCAAAAGTGTTTTGGAGTCTTGTGCTCATCAAGCATCATTCTTGCCATCTCAATAAGAGTCCGGTTCTTCCTCTCAACAACTCCATTTTGTTGAGGTGTGTACATAGCCGAGAACTCATGTGAAATCCCTTCTTCGTCCAGGAAGGTATCCGCATTTGTGTTCTTGAACTCCGTTCTATTGTCGCTCCGAACCTTCTTGATCTTCACTTCAAATTGATTTTGGGCCTTCCTAGCGAAGTTTTTGAAGATCTTTTGGACCTATGATTTATCATCAAGAAAGAACACCCACGTAAATCTTGAAAAATCATCGACTATGACTAGACCAGATGAGTTACCACCGAGACTCTTGTAGGCATTGGGACCAAAGAGATCCATGTGAAGTAGCTCGAGTGGTCTTCTCGTGGTCATGATGTTCTTCACGGGGTGACTTCTTCCAACTTGTTTTCCTACTTGACAAGCGCTACAAAGTCTATCCTTGTCAAATATAACATCTTTTACTCCAAGGATATGATCACCTTTAATAAGCTTATCAAGATTTCACATGCCCACATGACCTAGCCTTCTATGCCACAACCGGCCGTTAGAAGATTTAGCAATTAAGCAAGTTCGGTTGAGCTTTTCTAGTGAAATCAACAATGTAAAGATCACCTCTATGTATACCGGTAAAGGCCATTTTATGATTATCTCTACGAAACACTTGGCAATCTACTTCGGTAAATAGGACGTTAAAACCAAAGTCAGCAAGTCTAGATACGGAAAGTAAATTGTAGCCAAGCGATTCAACGAGCATAACACTTTGTATGGAGCTATCATGTGAGATGGCCACCTTACCAAGGCCAACCACCTTACCCTTTGAGTTATCACTGAAAGTGACATACTTTTGAGGGCCGTCATATTTAGCAAGCTCACGAAACATATCTTTGTCTCCAGTCATATGATCAGTACATCCACTATCAAGGACCCATTCCTTTCCTCCGGCCATGTAGCCACGAAGATTAGCCATAAGACCAAAGTGTCTCATTGCATCATCAAGATCATAGTCACTATCATCATCCTCATCATAGTATCCATGTTCAACATCGTTGTGTGGTGGATCAATTCCTAGAGAGAGTGATTCATTAGAAGTATGATCGTAACAATGTTCATCTCTATGAATTCTAGTGACTTCGGAAATGATATTGCTAATAATTCCAACATTTCCTTTGGCACGCATGAGATCACGAAGCTCAAATAGACAACCATCAAACTTAAGATCACTAGTCCTCATCTTACTCAAGGCAATAGACTTATGGAGAATTTCGTCTAGATTTTTCAAGGAATAATTTGGGAATCGTTCCTCAAGAAATCTCCATATAGTGTAGGCACACTTAAGAGTAGGTAAGCTAGCAATTAAATTTTTGGGCAATCCTCTAATGATAGGATTGATAGTTCTAAGATTGTGAATCATGTCAAGATCTTCATCGAGTGTGGGATGCAGAGGGTCAATATGAGGTGCACAAGGGCTAGTAATGTTCTTGTTCAAATGATATTCATTAAAAATCTCAAGCATCTCATTTTTCACTCATGGAAGAACTCTCCATCAAGAATATGCACTCTATGTCTAAGACTCCCCAATGTAGACTCATCCATCTTCCTCCAAAGGTGTTTAAACCAAAGCAATGGAGATCAATGCTCTGATACCAATTGAAAGGATCGAGAAGAAGTGTCTAGAGGGGGGTGAATAGACTCTTAGCAATAAAAGTTGCAGTTTTTAATTTCTTTAGGTTGAAGTGGAGTTTTAGCACAAGTTCACACATTTATAATACATATCAAGCAAGCATGACAAGAGTATATGAGCAGCGGAAAGTAAAGCCTGCAAGTTGCAAGAATGTAAAGGGATGGGATTTGGAGTGTGCAAACACAATTGGAGACACAGAGATTTTTGGCGTGGTTCCGATAGGTGGTGCTATCGTACATCCACGTTGATGGAGACTTCAACCCACGAAGGGTAACGGTTGCGCGAGTCCACGGAGGGATCCACCCACGAAGGGTCCACGAAGAAGCAACCTTGTCTATCCCACCATGGTCGTCCCCCATGAAGGACTTGCCTCACTAGGGTAGATCTTCACGAAGTAGGCGATCTCCTTGCCCTTACAAACTCCTTGGTTCAACTCCACAATCTTAACGGAGGCTCCCAAGTGACACCTAACCAATCTAGGAGACACCATTCTCCAAGAGGTAACAAATGGTGTGTTGATGATGAACTCCTTGCTCTTGTGCTTCAAATGATAGTCTCGCCGACACTCAACTCTCTCTCATAGGATAGGATTTGGTGGAAAGATGATTTGAGTGGAAAGCAACTTGGGGAAGGCTAGAGATCAAGATTTATGTGGTTGGAATGGAATATCTTGACCTCAACACAAGTGTAGGTGGTTCTCTCTCAGAAAATGTATGTTGGAAGTGTACGCATGTTCTGATGGCTCTCTCCATGAATGAAGAGTGGGTGGAGGGGTATATATAGCCTCCACACAAAATCTAACCGTTACACACAATTTACCAAACTCGGTGGGACCGAATCGTGAAACTCGGTCAGACCGATTTAGTTCATAATGTGACCATTAGGATTTTCGGTGGGACCGACTTGATCAACTCGGTGGGACCGATGTGCTAGGGTTAGGGTAAAGCCTCATCTCGGTTGGACCGATTACACAAACTCGGTGGAACCGATTTTGGTAATAAGCCAAACAGAGAGTTGGCCAGGAAAACTCGATGGGGCCGATTTCATATTTCGGTGAGACCAAAATTAATGTAATAGGCAACAAAGAGTTTGCAAGCCCATCTCGGTGAGACTGGGATCCTATCGGTGAGACTGAATTGATTAGGGTTTCTGGCGGTGGCTTATGTCAAGTGAACTCGGTGGCGCCGAATAGATCAAATCGGTGGGGCCGAGTTTGACTTTTGGTTTGGGACATATTTGGATGTGAGAAAGTAGTTGAGGGTTGTGGAGCATGTCACTAAGCACTTTGAGCAAGCAAGCCATTAAGCAACACCTCACCCCCTCTTAAAAGTATTGGCTTTCCTATGGACTCAATGTGATCTTGGATCACTAAAATGAAAAATGTCGAGTCTTGTGCTTTGAGCTTGAGCCAATCCTTTGTCCTCAACATCTTGAAGGGGTTCCACATCCTCTAGTCTATGCCACTCCATTGTTGAACTTATCTGAAACATACTAGGTAGAAGCATTAGTCCAACAAGAGATATGTTGACATTAATTACCAAAATCACCCAGGGAGCACTTGTGCTTTCACTATGTGTTAATGCTTTGGTCTGGTACTCTATTAAAAGGAGGCCTTAATATCCCTTAGTTTCCAATAGGACCTCGCTGCCACGGGAGGGTAGGACAAAAGATGTCATGCAAGTTCTTTTCCATAAGCACGTATGACTATATTCGGAATACATGCCTACATTACATTGATGAACTAGAGCTAGTTCTGTGTCACCCTATGTTATAACTGTTGCATGATCGATCGCATCCGACATAATTCTCCATCACCGATCCAATGCCTACGAGCTTTTCATATATTATTCTTCGCTTATTTACTTTTCCGTTGTTACTGTTACAATCACTATATAACCCAAAAATATTACTTTGCTACCATTACCACTACTATCATATTACTTTGCTACTAAACACTCTGCTGCAGATATTAAGTTTCCAGGTGTGGTTGAATTGACAACTCAACTATTAATACTTGAGAATATTCTTTGGCTCCCCTTGTTTCGAATCAATAAATTTGGGTTGAATACTCTACCCTCGAAAACTGTTGCGGTCCCCTATACTTGTGGGTTATCAGATGCCGCTACCGGAGTCTACTACTACGTGGAAACCCTCGATGCCCAGGAGTAGTTAGGAGGTCCCAGGCAAGAGCCTTGCCTCTTTGATTGTTGATGCTTTTGTGCTGGCCTTCTTAAGGCAGTCTTGTTTAACTTATGTATGTACTCAGATATTGTTGCTTCCGCTGACTTGTTTCGAGCTTATGTATTCGAGCCCTCAAGGCCCCTAGCTTGTAATATAATGCTTGTATTATTTCCATTTGTGGAGTTGTGTTGTGATATATTTTCGTGAGTCCCTGATCTTGATCATACACATTTGCGTGTATGATTAGTGTACGATTGAATCGAGGGCATCACATAGGCTGCCCTCTCCTGCCCTGCCACCGCCGTCGGCTTGCTCCGATGGGGCTGCGCCTGAGGCAGGCTCCCTCCCGCCGGACGCCTGGGCCCGGTGACACAACTTCCTGCGTAACTCCGGGAATGGCACGGTTGACTCACGTCATGCGCGCTCCCTGCGTGGCTGTTGCCGTCGTCGGCATCGCCATGGCGGGCCGCCGCCTTGCCGAGATTGGCACCATATCCTCGGGTCACACCCATCAGTCGCGCCGCTTGTGCCCGGTCGCACGCCGCTGACATTGTGAATAACTGGCCCGCAGGCTTTGGACGAATATTGTGACCCACCTTTCCGGGCCCTGACCCAATCCGTGGGCCAGCTAGAGACTTGGGCATGTGCTGGCTCGCCGACAGGCAAGCCCTCGCCCCTGCACATGCTGCTTTGCGACTCTTTGCTGACCGAGTAACCTCCATGCCGTTGGCTCTCATCTATTTATGAGGCAGTTGGACTTCCCTATAAGAAAAAAAACTATAAATTTCATCCAAAACATCAAAAACCCTAACCTAACTTGGACAGGAATCTTTGAATTTTTTCAGGAACAACTCGGCGCCTCCAAGTGGTTTCGCTCGGTCTCACCGAGTGGACGTGGCCAACTTTCTGTAATCTTCTATATCGAACTCGGAATTTCCAAGTGGTTTCACTTGGAATTGTCGATTTTTATGATATCAACTCGGTCTCATTGAGTCAAGTCAACTCCGTCGGTTCGAAGTGACTCTGCAGTTCCTATCCTTGACCTTGTTTTGGCTTCATAGGTTGCATACGACTTTGGATTAAGATGTTTTTCAGAACCAAACATTTCGACGAGATGAACAACTTTGATATTGAACACTTTTCCGTCAAAGGCCATCTTAATTATGTTTCAGGCCATTTCTTAATCTGATGTCAACAAGGGCATCTATGAAATTGCCATAACTTTTACATCCGAGTTCCGGTTTTGACCGTCTTCATAATCTTCTTGAAGAGAGCCATCCGAAGGTGACTTCCAATCATAAGTTTGAATTAATCTTCACATAGCTTAAGCTACTTTTATGATTGTGCCACTTTTGAGCATCAACAGTTTGCATTAGGGAGTACAAGTTGTATAGGACGAGGATTACTTGCTAACGTGTGCAGGAGTACAAGTTTGCATCATGGGATACATATTGGACTGCACGGGGAGTACACTACTCATGGGGATTACAAGTATGTTGTCTTGGGGAGTACAAGTATGTTATTTTGTGAAGTATGAGTTTATTAAAGTTGGGAGTACAAGTTCCGTCTAGTAAAATTTGTAAAAAAGTATCGGATCTAGTTTTGAAAGCGTAGAATGCAACGGTGAAAATCTTATAATTATTAATTGGAGGCACCATTAGAGCCTCCACATTAATCTAACAATAATAACTGTTCGATTTTAACTGTACTTCTTAGATTAAGAAAAAATTAGAGAGTTCGACTTGCAGAAAGTTTAGAGTCCTAGACGACTAAAAGTCATAACAGAGTTACCCATTTTAAAAGATCGCTTCCGTATGGCTACAATAATTAGAGTCCTTGGCAGCTACGAGTCATACTATAGTTTCCCTTTCTAGAGATATCTTCTATGTAGACAGTTTATAGACTTTTCACTCCGTATTATATTCCTTATTTAAGAAAATATGGTCACTCCGTCAACCCTTGGAGGCTTGGACTGCCTTGAGCCGCAACGTGCAGCCTTCTGGTCAAACAGAAAAAATATGTATATACATTTGATATTCCCCTTATCACAACGAGTAAGCCAATTGAAAAAAAACTAAACTAGAATCTGCAGCTCGCCATCATCCATGGTGATTCTATTGCCTGACGTTCCTACTCTCAGCTGACGCCGGTGTAGATCAATATCAACTGCACGTGCATGGACTTCAAGCTCAGAATACATGTACGTGTGTGTCAAATTGAAAAAACATATACGTGTGTATGCATTCCGGGCGTCCCTAAACCTTGGAGGCACTATAACAGTAAAACAGGTGGACTTCCTTCATGCAGTTGAAAATAGATACGTAATAGGTTCGGATGGATAGAACTTCATACATGCAAGACGCACTAAGTAGAAAAAATAATAAAATAATATTTAAGTGGAAAATACAAGTTTGCCAAGTTGAAATAACTTAAATGATGACAAACTTTTCACGTGTGTTTTCCAACCATCTGAATTGGAGACACTATTTTAAGCCACAAAAAATAGTAAATTACTATTGATGAAGAAATATACAATTTAAATTCGTTTTGTAGTGTATACACTGCTAAATTCAAACATCACTTTCGATGTGTTCCATTCATAGGCATAAAAAAACAAAATAATGCCTGCTTAGCCATGTTTATACTTCCTCTTACTCATAATTTACTTACATAGAATTTTTTTCTTTATAAGTGATAAGGATTTAGTTCTAATTTGGAGCATATGTCCTTATACTTACTAAGATTCCTTGAAGCCTCTTGCAACTATTTTGAACCAAATGGAATAAAATGCGTATCTTAGGCACATAAATAAAAGATATTACATATATTGAACCACAATTTTGTAATTTTTTAACATTATATTACTTTTTGTAGTTTCTCATTTTAGGGTGAATGAAAGTTGTTCTATTACTTACAATTACTAGCCCGTGCAGATGCACGGGTGGATGACTAGTAGTTCATAATTTGAATGCTCGATTTAAGAAGTACTCTCTCTGTAAAGAAATATAAGAGCATATAGATCACTAAACTAGTGATCTAAATGCTCTTATATTTCTTTATGGAGGATGTATTTCATTTATCGCCACCGGAAGAGTTTGGGGGTAACTTTTGCAAGTGATACAACAAGCTAGTGATTTCTTCTATTTCCTTGGCACGGTGCAAGCGGAGAATTCTCAGACTTAAAACCGATATTTTTCCTTTGCTTTTCCCCTTTTATGTCTGGTTTTATTTTTTTGGTTTTGTCAGTATTATATTTTATGTATGTTATTCTTCATTTTTCTTTTATGTTTGTTTTATTTCATGTTATTATATGTTTTCTCCTTTTTGTATTTGTTTGTGGGCCCGTTTTTTGGGGAAATGCACGAACATTTTTTCTCTAAAGGGTATGCATATTTTTTCTAGGACATAAAAATTCTTTATGTATATGACCATTTTCCATAAAAGTGAATTGAAATTCTTTCTAGCACCTGGCTTTTTTTGAAGTGTACTGTTTTCGCTTATGGGCATTTCTTAGCACACATGACATTATTTTTAAATGATCAAATATTTTCCAAAATAGAAAGTTTTAAACATATGACCATTTTTTTAACACTCGGGGTATTATTTTTTAATTATACAGCATACTTCCTTTAGGAATAAAATGACATTTTACTTACTATATTTTTCATAAATAGAAGTGACTGTATTAGGGTAGGCTCAGTGCATTGTGGGTTGGTTGAAAACAACGAAAAATATCGAAATCACTAGTTAAGGTGTACCCCTTATGAAAGTCACTCCCACCTTATATGTTGATGACAAGTGGCGCAGCGTATGTGCGTCACTTGTAGCAATAAGGGAGAGTTTTGGCGAATTTCTTTCCACGCGCAGGGAAAGATGGCTGGTTTTATTTTGTGCTTTTTTGTTAGATTCTATTTTTTAAATGATTAACCCCTCAAACCATGCTACCAAATCAAGAACCATTTTCAACGTTGTGTTTCTCGCATCGTCATCTTCAAAACTAGATGTCAAGTTGATTGATTTTCACAAAACAAATTGGAAAAAATAGGAGCACCTAAACTGTATTAAACCATGCTTAAAAAAAGTACTTCAGTTTTTTTGGAAACCATGTTTTTTCCATTTTTGGTTTTTCCTCTACCTTTTTTTTATTTTTTCAGAAATTTACAAATTTAAAAAGGAGTTTTTAAACAATATTCATGTTTTCGAAACTTTTGTTTGGAAAAGATATTCCTGGTTCCAAATTTTGTCCACAAATTCAAAAAATATTTGCATTTTCCAAACAAGATTCATAATTTGTTATTCCTAATTTGCCAAAACCACAATAAATTGATTTTTTTTCTTTTTGAGAAATCGTTCACATTTTAAAACATTGTTCTTTTTTCCGAATTTTCTTCGCTTTTTTGGAAAATGTTGGGATATCCAAAATTGTTCGGAATTTCCAAAAATTAATTACATTTTATAAAAATGTTTATAATTTCAAAACTTGTTCAATGTCTCAAAAAATGTTTGTATTTTTGGAAAAGTGTTTGAAATTACAAAAGTTGTGTACATTATTTTTAAATGTTGGGATGTCAAAAGTTGTTTGGGGTTTCAAAAAAAATCAGCACTTCAAAATTCTTCACAATTTCCAAGAAATGTTCATACAAACTCAAGAAATGATTCAAATCTATTGATGTTGTCTGTTCTTAAAGATTTGTGCCACACATTAATCACCAGTAGCCATCATCTCAAGTCGCTCTCTTTTTTGGATTCTTTTTTTGGGCCGGGGGGGGGGGGGGGAGATCTTTTTGGGGATTTTTGGCGTCACGTTGTTGCGCTTAACTCGCTTCGCTTCTATGCCAATGGGCCAGTCCATTTCCGGCCGCCAATACGACACGGTCCCTATTTGAGCAATGTGCGACCAATAGGAGCGGACATTCCTATTTGACGCACAGCGCGTCAAGCTGTAGAGGCTTCAGGAGCGAGCAACAGGATATGGGCCAGCCCGTTAATGGTTGCTGTGATCTCAGTTTTGGGAACCTTCTAGAGGTTCCGGCCGTTTTGTTTTCAGTTTTGGTCTCCTGAAGAGTTTTTTTTCTTGTTCTTTTTTTGTTTTGCTTCTTTCCCTTTTTCTTGTTTTTTCTTTTCACTCATTTTTCCCTTTTCTGTTTATTTATCTTCTATTTCTATTTTCCTTTCTTTCTTTCCTTTCGTTTTATTTTTCTTCTGGACAGGCACGCAAACGACGTTCATCGACAAACACCCTTTGTCGCCGAACTTGCGTCCTTGCTTTGTAATTTTTGTCCCATTTGGTACTATAGTCAATAAAAGCCTAAAAGTTCCAGCATATGCGTAAAAGTTTTCAAAATTATTTCTTAGAACAAATATTTCAAGAGTGATATATAAATGTAAGATGTTCACACATTTTATTTTATTTTATGTGACATGGAAAATATTCATATTATTCTGGAAAATGTTCACATATGTCAAAAAAAAATGTTATGATTATGTAGTATAAAAAATGTTTTCATATTTTAAAGAAATGTTTGACTTTACGGTAAAATATAATGTATCTTAAAATAAATAATAACTTACCATTAAAAAATATTATTTTTGCGAAAATGTGTAATAAATTAATGTTTATGCATTTCAGTTCATGTATTTTTAAGAAAGGGCTGGCACATTCTACCAAAATCATGTTTATTTTTTTATCTATTTTCAAAACGTTTTCAAGTATTAAGAAATAATGTTCATTTACAAACATTATGCACATTTTCAAATTTTCAAGTATTGCTGCACTTAAGAAACAGAAACCACAAAAAAATAAAAAATTGGGAAACATGAAAGGAAAAAAAAGGAAACATAAAAAAAAGGAATGAAAAAACAAAAAAGATAGAAAATGAGATGTAAATATAAAAATAAACAACAGACAAAAAAATATCCACAAGGGGAAACTGAATGAGTTGTATAAAAAGAACATAGCACTTAATAAAACTGCTTAAAACCCGCTATGTATATTTCTATTTTTAATGCTTTCTAATTTTTTCAAATACGCAATGAATTTTTTGAAATATACGATATACATTTTCTAAATACACAACGAACATTTTCTATATTTTTGAAATATGCTCTGAATATATTTCAAATAAGTGATGAACACATTTTAAAATGCCCAATGCGAATTTTTTTTGAGACACACAATGAATATTTCACAATTAATACGATTTAG